>NW_027468837.1:36590207-36657707 GCF_046254945.1 Alosa pseudoharengus
TCACAAACACACACACACACACACACACACACACACACCATCAGGCACCACTACTCTCCCCCACCCTCACACACACACACACACACACACACACACACACACACCCTCGGGCACCACTGCTCTCCCCCACCCTCACACACACACACACACACACACACACACACACACCATCAGGCACCACTGCTCTCCCCCACACTCACACACACACACACACACACACACACCCTCGGGCACCACTGCTCTCCCCCACCCTCACACACACACACACACACACACACACACACACACACACCCTCAGGCACCACTGCTCTCCCCAACACACACACACACACACCCTCGGGCACCACTTCCCTTGTTTTGGGTGTGCAGTGCTCTCGCACACAATATTACCCTGTCTCCTCTCTCAGCATACTACTCTGTGCCTCCTCCGAGTACACTATACTGAGCACTGTCTGAGTACACTATACTGAGCACTGTCTGAGTACACTATACTGAGCACTGTCTGAGTACACTATACTGAGCACTGGCAAGGTATCATATACACTGTCCTCTCGAACTACTGTGCTGCTGTATGCCTTCTCAAAAGTGTGCTTTAATATTCTGTGTGTTATACTCTACCCTCTCTAAGTATACTATTATGTGTCTTATCAACGTGTGTTACGGTATACTCTACCCTCTCTGAGTATACTATTCTGTGTCTTATCAACGTGTGTTACAGTATACTCTACCCTCTCTGAGTATACTATTCTGTGTCTTATCAACGTGTGTTATACTCTACCCTCTCTGAGTATACTATTATGTGTCTTATCAACGTGTGTTACGGTATACTCTACCCTCTCTGAGTATACTATTCTGTGTCTTATCAACATGTGTTACGGTATACTCTACCCTCTCTGAGTATACTATTATGTGTCTTATCAACGTGTGTTACAGTATACTCTACCCTCTCTGAGTATACTATTCTGTGTCTTATCAACGTGTGTTACAGTATACTCTACCCTCGAGTATACTATTCTGTGTCTTATCAACGTGTGTTATACTCTACCCTCTCTGAGTATACTATTCTGTGTCTAATCAACGTGTGTTACGGTATACTCTACCCTCTCTGAGTATACTATTATGTGTCTTATCAACGTGTGTTATACTCTACCCTCTCTAAGTATACTATTATGTGTCTTATCAACGTGTGTTACGGTATACTCTACCCTCTCTGAGTATACTATTATGTGTCTTATCAACGTGTGTTACGGTATACTCTACCCTCTCTGAGTATACTATTATGTGTCTTATCAACGTGTGTTACAGTATACTCTACCCTCTCTGAGTATACTATTCTGTGTCTTATCAACGTGTGTTACAGTATACTCTACCCTCGAGTATACTATTCTGTGTCTTATCAACGTGTGTTATACTCTACCCTCTCTGAGTATACTATTATGTGTCTTATCAACGTGTGTTACGGTATACTCTACCCTCTCTTAGTATACTATTCTGTGTCTTATCAACGTGTGTTATACTCTACCCTCTCTGAGTATACTATTCTGTGTCTAATCAACGTGTGTTACGGTATACTCTACCCTCTCTGAGTATACTATTATGTGTCTTATCAACGTGTGTTATACTCTACCCTCTCTAAGTATACTATTATGTGTCTTATCAAAGTGTGTTATACTCTACCTTCACTGAGTATAATAGTCTTTGCCTTCAGTAAGTATACTTTTCCCCTCTCTCTATTCTACCTTTCTCTATACCACTCTGTGCCTACGTATACGGCCCTTTTAACGTACTATTCAAAATGTTCTCTAATAGAGAATATATTGAATCAGAGTAGAGAATATATTAAATTAGAGTACTATTCAATATATGCACTCTGTTCTACTCTGTGCCTTTTCTAACTAGTATGAACACTCAGTGACTGTACTGCTGTCTCTTTAATAATACACTATACTGTGTCTTCTCAAAGCAAGCTGTCTCCGACTCAAATCAGAACAGCACACACCCGCTGGCCTACTACTCTCTCGAAAGCCCCAAACACACACACACACACACACACACACCACACACACACACACACATGTTCCCCCAGCTGTGCTGATGTGCTAACTTCTCTGAGGAAGCCGGTGGGGGAATGCTAGCACTGTTAACGCCATAGATATGAACTAGATGTCGCCTTGGCTTCTCTACATGTGTATGCCTCCGCCATCTAAAAGGCCCTTACAGAAATATTCCAGTGTATATTTACCTTCGATATCTTAAATGGGCCTGTAAAATGCCCATAGAGAGTGACCACATCGCCTAATGAGTCTCGGAGCAGTGTTTACCTTTTTTCCTCTTCAGTCTCCCGAGTCAATAATAACGTAGTAGTAACCGAGACAAAATTATGTGGTTTTGACAGTATATTTCATATTTCAGAGTTATAGATAGTCTAATTGAAATTAGACAAGCTTAAATTCAAGTCATGACTATGGCAAGATCACAATGTAGTTTCCAAGCTTTTAGATACGTGGAATATTAGTGAAAAAGCTAACGTTAACTTAAGGAGGCTTGGCTAACTTCAAACTTCATTCATTGCTAAAGCAGTGTTGGAGCTTTTTTGACAGCATGGTATTGATGGTATTATGTTTCCTATGTAAATTCTTAAGTCGAAGAGAGAAATTGCCATTTATAATGCAGTGTTTATTTCTCCCTACATTTTGACAAATCTAAGGAAAAAATGTCAAACAAATCACATTTCAATACATTTATGTTGCCAATTACAAGTGTCATCCGCTATCTTTTGTTTATTGTTCACTGCTGTTTCAAAGAGTTGCTGCACAGTTGTGTGGGTAATAGGCAGCTTCAGGGATACAGCTGCTTACATAGTGCAGGCCTAATAATGGAGGCTATTAATAGTTAGTCCTCCATGTAAATAGTGTTGAATAATCCTTTTTTACTTGTAGTTTATCTGCCTTCAAATATATCTCAAGGGGTTTCCTCTTAATACATTTAGAAAATTTAGAAATAAAACAACATCCATGCCCATGATGTTGAGCAATGTATGCGTTTTGCCTGTATGTTTGAAATGTGTTTGTGAGAATTACATGTAAGAAAACCAGTGAAGGGCCGCTAGCACTGTTAACATGCTAGCACTGTACTGCTCTGTAGAGACAACCAGTGAGGGGATGCAGAGTGAACGCTTGCCCGGCGCTATGCTGAGCTGTGCTGTAGGGAAGACTGGTCAGTTGCTCACGCTAACACTAGCACTGTGCTGTGCTGTAGGGAAGACTGGTCAGTTGCTCACGCTAACACTAGCACTGTGCTGTAGGGAAGATTGGTCAGTTGCTAACTCTAACACTAGCGCTGTGCTTTGCTGTGCTGTGCAGTAGGGAAGACTGGTCAGTTGCTCACGCTAACACTAGCACTGTGCTGTAGGGAAGACTGATCAGTTGCTAACTCTAACACTAGTGCTGTGCTTTGCTGTGCTGTGCAGTAGGAAGACTGTTCAGTTCCTAACTCTAACACTAGCGCTGTGCTTTGCTGTGCTGTGCAGTAGGAAGACTGTTCAGTTCCTAACTCTAACACTAGCGCTGTGCTTTGCTGTGCTGTGCAGTAGGGAAGACTGGTCAGTTGCTAACTCTAACACTAGTGCTGTGCTGTGCTGTGGTCAGTTGCTAACTCTAACACTAGCGCTGTGCTATGATGTGCTGTGCTGTAGGGAAGACTGGTCAGTTGCTCACGCTAACACTAGCACTGTGCTGTAGGGAAGACTGGTCAGTTGCTCACGCTAACACTAGCACTGTGCTGTAGGGAAGACTGGTCAGTTGCTAACTCTAACACTAGCGCTGTGCTGTGATGTGCTTTAGGGAAGATTCCTCAGTCGCTAGCAATAGCGCTGTGCTGAGCAGTGCTAACACTAAAGCCAAAGCCCAGGAGGGGCCACCAGGGGACTATCCATCACTGGGTGTCTGGGCTTTAGGACTCTGTGGCCAGCTCAGCAGAATGCCGGCCTCAGAGGACACCACACACAGCTGCACATCACCACCTACTCCATAAGTAACTGTCAGACGATCAGATACACACACACACACAGACATACGGTCATCTACATGGAGCTGAAACATCACACCCCACGCTTTGAGGAAAAAGACTTCCAAAAAATGTCTGTCTTCCTCATTCTTGCTCTTTCATTCTCGCCATTACTCCAGTGAAAAAGCCAAAATGGCTGTCAGTCAGGTCAGAAACTAAGGTCCTGGATAAGTATCTTAAGAGAGCTTATACAAATTATAATGAGAGACACTCTAATTTTCGAGTACTTTTCTAGAAGGTGGAACATTTGAGATCACAAAGTCTGGGTATGATTTCACAAGTGCAGTCCAGCCTTGCTCACACACACACACACGCTGCATGAGTGAGTCAAGCACAAAAGGAGGAAAATAGCCATACTTAATGTGATAAGCCATTTTGGGAGAGTGTTTGAAAATTGAACTTTTGGTGGCATGCACGGTCCGCATTACTGGATTAACTGTGTGCCACCGTTTGTACCGAATTTAGACCCGAGTGTGCCTTTAAGCAGGCGAACCACAGTAGCCTGCGTGGCGTGCTGAAGGACGCCTCTGTCTCTCCGCGGTCCTCGATGCCTCTCTTTTTCCGCGGCCCACGATGCATCTCTCTCTACAGTCCACTTCGCCTCTTTTGGGGGCTCGTCATCATCTTCCGCTCTTAAATTATTTGGCGCATGAATATTCCCCCAACACCCACCCACCCGCGGGGCAAACCGCTCGAAGCCTCTCTCTGCTCACACACACAGACACAGACACACACACACACACACACACACACACACACACACACACACACACACACACACTCACACGAGGATACGAAGATAGATGTGCTCGGGGACATAAATCTGTGGGGGGTGGGAGGGTGGAGAGTGTAAGTAAGCAGCTTTGGCCCCGCTAGCGTGTGTGAGTGTACGCACACGCTGGGATGTCACACCAGATCCAGCCCCCACACGTTGATCACTGACACTTCTATATTTGGCCAGTGACCAGCTCGCCCCTCGCCCTCCGTTAGGGGAGACCAGAGCACAGAGCACAGCGGGCAGTGCCAGGCAGCGCTGCTGATAATGGCGCCTTCCTCCCTCGGCTGCAGCTAGCTCCTCTAGAATTTTCTACATGCAGACTTTAAAAGAAGAAAATCTTTCCCTGACAGGCAAACTGGTCCGGTTCTTGCATGCGTGGTGTTCACAGTCAATTTAACTCTCCCTGAAACTAGGACAAACCCCAGAGAGCATAAATTTGGTATTTATGTGGCCGATACTTATTGATTCTCACAAAAGCTGCTGAATATGGGAAAAGGCACAAGGCTGCACAGGGGTGGCCAGTTCAACACCCTCTAATTGTAGACTGATTGCATCAGACCCCGGGATTGATCCCGTCTCGATCTGACCTCTGTGTGTGGTTCTGCCCGGTCTCGAAGCCACCCCAGAGAGAGAGAGAGAGAGAGAAAGAGAGAGAGAGAGAGAGTGAGAGAGAGAGAGAGGGAGAGAGAGAGAGAGAGAGGTTAGCTCCTTTTGGGCTGAATGTTGAATGAACAGTAGCGGTAGGGAGCAGAGAGACTGATTTGCATGCCAGCTTTTTGGACTACACTGAAAAGACGATGATGTAATTTGAAAGGAGCAGACAAACTGGGTTTTTTAATGAGCAACAAAACAACAACAACAACAAAAACAAAAACACAACCCAGATCAGGGCACAGCAGAGCACAGCAGAGCAGAGCAGAGCAGAGCGAAGAATGCATTTCACTGGCCTCTTGCGTCTTCCTGCCTGTCTGCCTTCCTGTCTGTCTGTCTGTCTGTCTGTCTGTCTGCCTTTCTGTCTGTCTGTCTGTCTGTCTGTCTGCCTTTCTGTCTGTCTGTCTGTCTGTCTGTCTGCCTTCCTGTCTGTCTGCCTTTCTGTCTGTCTGTCTGTCTGTCTGTCTGCCTTTCTGTCTGTCTGTCTGTCTGTCTGTCTGTCTGTCTGGCGGCTGTATGCAGCTGATAAAACGTCCCCGACTCCCCCTAAATCAGCTCATGTGTCATGAGCTGCCCTGTGACGACTCCGCATCAACTGACCGTCAGGAGGGACAGCAATCAGCAGGGACAGCAATCAGTAGGCAGCCATGCTCTTTCGCTCTCTCACACACACACACACATATTTTGCCGTTGTGTGTGTGTGTGTGTGTGTGTGTGTGTGTTGACATCAGAGAGGGACAGCCCATGGCGCAGTTCTGTGGCTAGTGGCCCGTCTGTCTCCACACCCTTTACAGTCCATACTATGCCGCCTCCTTCAGCAATATTAGTCCACGCCAGCCAAGAGTGAAGTCAGCCTACTGCACCATCACATCTGTCAGTGGCTCCACCCGACCCTGGTCCACCCCCCATGTGGTTGTCCATGACCCACAGCATAGCTGCCACTGGAGACACAACTCCTCCACAATGGTTACATTACATTACATTTAGCAGACACTTCTTGACCAAAGTGACTTACATATGTCAGCTATATTACAAGGGATCACATTGTCCCCGGAGCAACTTGGGGTTAAGTGCCTTGCTCAAGGGCACAGCGGTGGAAGCCGGGAATTGAACCGCAACCTTCAATGGTGCACAATGACCTCATCTGTGCTCAAGTATAGATGGTCCAGCTCTGAAGCTGCTAGCCAAGTGCTAGCTTAGCATCCATCTACACTCTCCTATGCCAGTGTTTTTCAACCTTTTTTGTGCCACGGCACACTTTTGACACTTAAAATGTCCCACGGCACACTAACATCCTGTGTGAAGAAAAAATAAACATACCATAGCCTAAAATTTCAAATAATACACAGATATGGCCTTTATTATGGCTTCTATACAAGACCTGCTCACTAAAACAAGCGCCCTCTGTTTCATTTGTAGGTGACTATATCTAATTTAATTGTTGTTATGAACTGGATATGTGATGATTCTGTCAATACTGGATATGGGGCCCCCGTTGTACAATGCCTGCATACCACAAATAGTGCAATCATACAATCAATGAGAGCATGTGGTTATATATTCTTTGATGCAACAGTTGCTTTTCCAGTCAGTGACATTTGGGTAATTTTCTGCGGCACACCTGATGATCTCTCACGGCACACCAGTGTGCCCCGGCACAGTGGTTGAAAAACACTGTCCTATGCAACCAGCATAGCTGCTAGCTTAGCATTCATCTGCACTCTCCAATGCAACCAGTGTGTAGCTGCTAGCTTAGCGCTCAATTGAGCTCCCCAATGCCACCTCATACGTAATTCAGACAATCTGACACACCCCACCTTCATCAGACATGCATAGCCAGCAGACAGTTGTCATTCAGATGTCATTTACTGTGTGTGTGTGTGTGTGTGTGTGTGTTGCCATGTGTCTTTCTGCAGTTGATGCATTCTCTGACACCATTGACTGGTATGTGTTGGTTGTAATGGCCACAGAGGCACAGGAATATGTGGTCTGTAAACTCATGACAAGTCAATAAACCTTCAGTTAGCAGCGTGGCTTTATGCTCGAACACATTCTCTGTAGCCTACATTGGGTGTATTTACATTAAGTGATATATTTGATAGTGACCTGCATTCCTGATTGTTTAAGGAATATTGAAAGATTCAGCATTATTAAGCGATTAACGTGCAGCACAAATCTGCAGCTAAATTAC
Source organism: Alosa pseudoharengus (assembly GCF_046254945.1). Classification (NCBI taxonomy): domain Eukaryota; kingdom Metazoa; phylum Chordata; class Actinopteri; order Clupeiformes; family Clupeidae; genus Alosa; species Alosa pseudoharengus. The sequence goes on from NW_027468837.1 coordinate 36,597,893, forward strand.
ATCAACGTAAGGCAGAAATAAGACAAGAATGTGGCACGGCATAGATCCTGACAGGAAATCTTAAGATCTAATATTTAGTTGATTGCATCTTCCATGGGAACGCAAATTTATGAGCGGAGTTTGTTTCTTTTACATTTAAGACATCAACATGTATGCCACGTGACAGATCTGGGTCATTGAGAAAATTCAAACCAGAAATGAACCTTTATGAAAACAAGTGTGTTTAACACGACACGTCAGCTCCAAGTCTCACTTCAAAGGGCTCACAGATGAATGTTTACTCCTTCACTTGATCCTGTAATGCTTTTATGGCATTATTTCTCCATATTAGCATCCCCATGCTACTGAGACGCATAGCACAGGAGGCGTGGAGGAGCCTCTACACGCACACAAACACACACACACACACACACACACACACACACACACACACACACACATACACACACACACGCGGTCAGTGACTTTAGCCCTGTTGAGACCCCGTGGCCTGTCAGCTAGGAGCCCTTAGGTGTAAATGGGAGCATTTTAGCATCTGAGCCTCCTTCACTGAGCACCAACCACAGACCGTATGGGTGCCAACTCAGTGCTCGTTGCACTGTAATGTGCTAACATGCTCTGGGTGTGTTTGTGTGTGTGTGTGTGTGTGTGTGTGTGTGCAGGCCCTCCTGGCTTTTGTTCAACATCAGCAGAAAGCCTCCCCTGAAGCAGCTTGCTGTTGTGTGTGTTTTGTTTGTGTGTGTGTGTGTGTGTGTGTTTGTGTGTGCGTTTGTGCATTAACATGCTCGTGGGATCAGCATGCCTGCTTTGGTGAGCACGGAGCGTGAGACTGCTGGTCTGCATTCGCCCTCCGGCACACAACTGTACAACTAATATTTCTATTACAGTGGAGATGAAACATTAAGCCGCCCTATATTTAAAACACTTTAAACACATTGCACCCACAAACACATACACACACACACACACACACAACCACACATATACTAACACAGTACACACAAAGATGAGCAATACATCAAAACATGCACTTGGGGAAACTAGCTGACCTTTGTAATTCATCAGAGAAAATAGGATTCCCTCAGGTCAAACAAACAGCATTTCCTTTTTCTTTTCTTTCCAAATGAGTAGACAATTAGGGACTGTCTCATCTTATCAATGGGCACAATAACAATGGCAATCAAGAGATGCTCTATGCCTCACTTCTGTGTGAAGCCAGGGGGCGTATCCCCACAGTATCAGATGTGACATGTCATGCAGACACTTGCAGTGTATGTGCATGTGCATGCAATTATGCAACATCTAACATGTAGCCATGTTGTCAAGGTTACCAGGCCAACATGGCCGGTTGGATCCACACCCATTCTATGGTAAGTCACTTCAGCGTTGCCACCGACAACCTTTTACATGTCTCTTGTTGCTGCCGAGAACGGAGAGAGCCTTGTATGACATTCTATTAGAGGAAGCACTATGACAACTCATGCCAAAAGGATACACAAATATCCAAATCCATTGCTTTTCATCATACGTAGCCTACCACTTGTGTGTAATAAACATCAGACAACCGCCATGTCTCAGTGTCTGTTTTTTTTAATCAAGTCGGAACCTGAGGGCCTGCCTGAGTGCTGCCTGAGTGCTAGTGAAGGCGGATGCCATCAGAAGACCCCAAGCACGTTAAGCACCAGTGATTCGCGTGAGGCAACTTGATAGAACTTCTGCCACTTCTCTGTGTCTCAGGATCGACGGGAGGCTTACCTGCGGGAGCGCGGAGTTGAGCTGTCGCTGGAGCAGGTCCCGCTCGTGCAGCGCGTCCTGGAGCTTGGTCTGGGACTGGAACAGCGTCTCCTGGGTCTCGCGCAGGGACTCCAGAAGCTTGTCTCTCTCGTCCAGCATGTTCACCATCAGCTGCTCGAAATTGGCCTCGGCATCCGTGCCGTTTTGAGAGCCACGTTGGGAACTCATGGAGTCCCCTTCGTTAATGGTCGGCATCACTTCGCACATCATTTTGCTCCGGCTTTCCAGACAGCCAAGTGCGCGGAAACCGGCGCGGGTTCTCTAGCCTAATGTCAACGCTGTAACCTCTCGAAATCAAAGGCCACCCGGCGTCCTGCTCTGGGTTATCTGGTGGGAGAAAACAGTCCGTCGTACCTTGTTAGATTCAAAACTTCAGTGCAATTCGGTTCCAGCCATAGGCTTACGCTACTTTCATTGCTGGTATTTAAATCGTACGAGGATATTTTTACATATTTAAATAATTAGCGGCTTTTTCACCTCGCAGATTATTCCATATGTGTCTCTCACCCGCTCACACAGTCCGCCCTACGTCCAGATACACTACGGATTCAAATACAATTGGTTTGACAGATCATCCGTGGGGACAAGAACATTTTCAGACGCGCGCAGAAAGGGCGTAATAATCCGATCGATATGAAATCTTCGGGGCTGCTTGGCTGAAACACCCACCAGTTGCAATTAACATTTCCGCTAACAAAACGGCCAAACGCACGTCTGTCGCATCTTCCCCAAAGCCCTCTGCCATGCCCCTCACCACGGCGAGCCAGCTACTCCTCCCTCCTCACTACGCTCTCATTCCAGCCGCTGCCGCTGTCACTAACCGCTACAACAGTGCAACTGCTATCTACTAAACAATTTATGCATAATTTGCCAATGGTGGTCTAAATTTATAAGGCGTCAGATGATCCTGCCTTCCGCAAACCTCAAATCCAGCGTAGAGTTGAGGAGTTAAGGTAAATCTCTGAGGATTTTCGCCAGCGTCTTCAGTCGGCCGCGCTCCCCCATCAGCACCACGCGAGTAGCCTACATGACTGTCATGCTCAGCAATCTCAGACAGAAAGAGGCTAAAATAGTGTCACATGTGGCGCTCCCTGCTGGGCAAAACGTTGAACTGCGAAATACTTGAAGAAAGTAGGCTATCATCTCGTTTACATGGATGGCATAGCCTGCTGTATCATTCTGACCACCAGCCTGCACTTGGTCAATATTTGCAAATGATTGCTAAACCAAGTGAAAACGCATGTCGTTTTGATGTTGCAAAATATTACCAATGCTTGTCAAATCATTTTAAATCAATCAAACACGAAGAGGTTGCATGTAGCTCAATAACAACAACAATATCAATAATAATAATAATAATAATAATAATAATAATAATAATTATAATTATACTTATAATAATCATAATCATAACATTATTATTATTATTATTATTATTATTATTATTATTATTGCTATAGGCCGAATAATAAGCTTGTAAATCCTTCAGTTTTTCGTCTTTCTGCAGTTATTATTACTCTGTCTAGCAATTTTTTTGGTTTACAGAGGATAGCAAAAATAACTTAAAGTGACGTAATGTTTTCAGTTTTAGAAATATCTAACCCAACTTTTTTTCACCGCAAAGCAATGTAATGTGAAAGGATAGAATTTAATTGGTAGAGAAGTGTCATGTTCGATTTTTATCCAATCAGGTTTTCAATCGATGAGCCATGTTGTTTGAAAGTCCTGTGGCGGTATCGCGAGACTTCACGAAACATTTCGTCAGTTCCATGATGGCTGAAGATCCTGGAGGAGCTCATTTCAATTTCTCCTTTATTTTTCTCTGTTTCTCGTCATCTCTGCTTGTCGTAGAGACATGGCAGGATACACAGCATCGTTAAGCGGCTCCAGACCCGTGTTGTCGTCATGCCCAAGAAAGGGAACCGAAAACGGCTGAAATTTAGGGCCGAGGATGTTTGCTCGGAGTCAGGTAAGCGTACGTTAGCCGTGTATGTTGGACTGTTGTGGCGCAAGGGCCAGGCCGCTTCCTGGCGGTCAGGGGACGTGCATACCTCATTGACACAGCGGTGCACTATACGCTTTCAATAGTTTGGCACAGGTTATTTTCTGATCGAGAAGGATTTTGCTCGCCCTCAATTGCAGCAGTAAATGCGCTTATATAATGCAATGCTTCACGGCCTGTTTTGCAGTGACTGTGGCAGACTTTGCCAACGCTGACCCAGCCGTGGTAAAGTCCGGAAGGCTGAAAAAGGCTGTCGCAAATGCTATTGAAAAAGAAGGTAAGTAGTGGGTCATACGACAAAGCCCATCATGCGATCATGGTCAAGTCGTTGCAAGAGCTCCTTTTCATATCTAGTGGGTTGAAACTGCATTCGTTAATGTATTGAATGAACCATACCTTTAGACCATTAGCCTTCATGCTACTAGCAGAAATCTAGCACAGAATGAACGAATGAATCAATAGATGGATGGATGGATTATTGAGCAAAAAACCTATCCATTCACAGACCACTTAGTTGGAACTTGGAGGTGCATTTTTGGTTGACCATCAGTCAGCTTCTAAAAAGGCACCTGATCTGATATGTTAGTGTTCTAAAGACGCCAAATAGCTCGTTATAGTTACCAAAATGATAGCTAAGGAACCAAGTGAACACACATGGAACGCTATTAAAACTGTGCTTTCATTATACATGTACAACTAAACACCACAAAATAATTTTATAACCCTTGACCCAGCTCCTTCCTACGGGATCTCAAAGGAGATGCTGTGTTTGTTTGCGCCTCCAACAGCAGGCGAACCTGGTTACCGCCCAAAAACGCCCTCAAATGCCCGTATGTTTGTGTGAAAGAATAATGGTTAAAGCAACACCAAATAACTTTTCTTCTGTCACACGCACGCTATTTGTTTATCCAGCAACGGCATTGCAAATAACGATGTCCATAGACAAGGTACAATATGTTGCATGATTTTATGAAAGTACGATGTATTGCGACATCATGCAAGTCAAATTTGTAGTTTCTTATTCCATCGAACTACAAACCCGCTACCCGATCTGACAAACTTACATAGTGCTGTTACAGCCGATAGAGGTCCGCGAAGCGAATGCAGAAGTGCCGTTCACCCTGTTACGAGTTGATGAACCACGGAAACAATTTTGGAAACATTATTTTAAGGTACAAAAAACTCTTTGGTGTTGCTTTAAACCTGTTATAAAAGTAATTAAATTGTTTGATTTTTAAAAGTTTAGCTGCATTTTTTTTCATTCACTTGAAAGGGAGAAGTCTATTGCATGTGGCTCTACTCCACCTCTATAATGCAAGCAATATTTTTGCAAGGTAACATCGCCTTGGAGGTGGAGGCAGAGCGAAGTCTTATGCCTCATCAGAATCAGATGCATGTTTCAGTATGTCTGACCTGTGGCAGTTTGGGATTTTTCTATGTGGCTCTTTCACATGTGTCTGTGTTTGGCTATCCTTTCATCTGCATGGGTTTCTAGCGTATTTGTGTGTGTGTGTGTGTGTGTGTGTGTGTGTGTGTATGTGTGTGTTGCAGTGAAGTTACTCTGTGGACTAGAGGCCTCCCAGGGTCCGGTGCAGGAGGTGTTGTCCTCTGTGGAAGGCGTGAGCCAAGCCGACCGGGACAGCAACGATGAACTGGAGACCGAGGAGGTGGCCGAAGACCCCAAGGGGACCCGCAAGAAAAAAAACAAGAGACGCAAAGGTATTTCAACATAGTTACAGCCACCTTTACTACAGCTAATGCTAAAGGTATTGGAACATAGTTACAGCCACCTTTACTACAGCTAATGCTAAAGGTATTGGAACATAGTTACAACCACCATTACTACAGCTAACACTAAAGGTATTGGAATATAGTTACAACAACCACCATTACTACAGCTAATGCTAAAGGTATTGAAACATAGTTACAACCACCATTACTACAGCTAACACTAAAGGTATTGGAATATAGTTACAACAACCACCATTACTACAGCTAATGCTAAAGGTATTGAAACATAGTTACAACCACCATTACTACAGCTAACGCTAAAGGTATTGGGACATAGTTACAACCACAGCTAACACTAAAGGTAATGGAACACAGTTACAACCACCATCACTACTACAGCTAAGACTAAGGGCTGGTGTAGAAACACAGCTACAACCGCCATTATTACACCTAACCCTAAGCACTGTTAAAAACACAGCTGCAACCACCATCACTACAGTTAACACTAAGCACTGTTAAAAACACAGCTACAACCACCATCACTACAGTTAACACTAAGGGCTGTTAGAAACACCGCTATAGCGACAGCTACAGCCACCATTATAGCCAAATCAGATTAGCTGTTATCAGACCACTGGTGCCATGGACCACCATCAACCTTTAATTTAACTTGTTTTGAATATTAAGAAAAATATTAAATGTTACTAAAACAAAGGAAGAAGTAAAACTGAATAAATAATAAAAAAAAAAAAGAGTTTGAACCACAAGTGGCAAAATGGTGGGGCTTTTGTCGGCAACCCGCCAGTGGACCCCGCTGGACCCCGCTTGATGAGCAAAACACCAGCGGACTGCCAGATCTCCCCCCAGTGGTCCACCAGCCTGCTACTAACTGGGTTACTACAGATATTAACTCTAAAGGCCGGTATAGAAACACAGTGACGACCACCATTACTGTGTCACAACTGCTTGTCATGCACAACACAAATTCCAGAAACAGAGTTGACTTATGATAGGATACAAGGGACACGACACACACACACACACACACACACACACACACACACACACACACAGTTCATAGTCTATGCAAGCTACCACCACCATCACTACTGCCAACACAAAAGACCTGCTCATCAGGTGCATTCAGACACAACAGTTCTAGGAACACAGTTCTACTACTAACTAGATAGATAGATAGATAGATAGATAGATACTTTATTGATCCCCAGTGGAAATTCAAGTCTCAGTAGCATACAGACAACACACACACACATTCACTAACAGCAGAAAAAGTAATTAAAAGTATATAATATAAAAACACAACTAAGCAGTAAGGACAGTAGAAGATAAAGAATATAATAAATATACTAAAATACAAATTATACTAACACTTAATCTAAATCAATTCTAAAAACAGTATCCACATAGTGGTGATTAAACAATCAAGAGGCGCTTGCAATGACTGAGGCAGGGACTGAGCCTGCGATTCTCTGTGCATAGTAAGGTAAGGTAAGGTGCTCTGTGTGAGTGAGTGAGTGTCACGGTGATAGTGCAATGGTGATAGTGGTCATGGTGATAGTGCAAATGAGTAAGTCCAACAGTGCAAGAATAAGTCTATATAACTATTTTAAGAAAAGGTATAAGTGTGGCTACAGTTCGGCTGTGGCATGGAGGGAGGGTTTATGCATATGTGCTAATGTGCTAATATAGCAGGCAAACACGTTAGTAGCCCAATTATTGCATGAACATAAAGTAATGAAACGGACAGCATTGCTATTGAGTTACTATCTACAATACCTAAGTTTATTGACAAACTAAAAACTCATGGTATCAGAAGGCATAAAAAAAAAAGCATTGTTTATAAAATATCTTCTCATCTGCCCAGAAGACATTTGTTGCATGACAGCAGGCAGTCTATGCAGCCATGTCATGCAGTTTTTATGTTAAGCAAATTTAAACAGAAGCTGAATTATTTTTAGAGTTTGTAAAAAAAAATTGTGCTTCTGCTGCCTTGGCATGCACATCAGTCATGGTTCCCTATGCACAGGGAAAATACCCTACCCAAAGTAGGAGCTCAAATTGTTATAGGAACTGCGGTCAGAGAAACTTTGATAACACTTTACTTGACAGTATCGACATAAGAGTGACATGACACTGTCATGACACATGAAACCTTTAGAATACCTAACCCTAATTCTAACCCTAATCCTAACCCCAACCCTAACCCTGACTCTAACCCTAATCCTAACCTTAACTTGTTATGACAAAAACCGAATGTCACTTAATAACATAAGCGTTATGTCATAAACGTTTATGACTTGTTTATGACACATTCATGACAGTCATGTCACTCTCATGTCGACACTGTCAAGTAAAGTGTAACCGAAACTTTTTAATCCCCACTTCCATGTGCGAAACAGGGGTTCTAGGAACTGCAGAAAGTCCCTAGAGTGCGAAAGGGCCTACATAAGCTATGCAGACACAGTTGACAGCGCAAGGTTCACACAAGTATGGATGAGCCCACACATGCTGCACGGACAATGAGCCCCCACTGGAAACGCATGACCTTGCACTTGCAGCATGTTAACAATTTGGACAACAAATCTTGCTAGGCGAGTACGTGTCAAACCCTCCTTGCGTATCTCGATGCGTTCGCATAGTTTGTGTGCATAGACTTATGAATCAGCCTGAAACTATACTACTACAGCTAATGCTGATACTTAGCCGTGGCCCACTGGTTAGCACTCTGGACTTGTAACCGGAGGGTTGCCGGTTCGAGCCCCGACCAGTGGGCCGTGGCTGAAGTGCCCTTGAGCAAGGCACCTAACCCCTCACTGCTCCCCGAGCGCGCCGTTGTAGCAGGCAGCTCACTGCGCCGGGATTAGTGTGTGCTTCACCTCACTGTGTGTACACTGTATGCTGTTTGTGTTTCACTAATTCACCGATTGGGTTAAATGCAGAGACCAAATTTCCCTCACGGGATCAAAAAAGTATATATACTATACTATACTATATTAGTACACTACCCTGGGCACATCAGACCATATATTACTACCACTGTGCACACCAGTGGCGCTCACATTTTTTTTTGTCATTCCTCACTTTGGAGGTGTGGAATTTTAAAGCCCCATCTGACCCCATAACCTTTGCGAAATGGTAATGTTAAAAATATTATATCATATAGTCTAGTGGGGCCCACCCCACACCTTGAGAACCACAGGTGTACACTAATAATACTCTGTTACGGTTCTACTAAATAGATGACGTGCACATACATTATCACCCGGGTCACGGTAGACCATCTGCGACTACTACTGTGTACACTACAAATACTGTGCTACAGTTAAGACAAAAGTGGGAGCTGGAGCTCTACAGGTATCCCTTGTATCCTCTGGTGCTCTTGGATGGGTTAAAAGTTCATAAATCAGTTTGGAAAAAGATTCCAGGTCCAGGCACTCAGTAGGATGCAACATTTATTATTTTAAGGCTAATCCATTAAAAAACACCAACGCGTGTCGGCTCACTCAACTGTGCTACAGTTGTTCTCAGAACATGACACAAGCACATGAGACACAGAGGTGCCTAGGACAGCCACCATCACATCACACAGGTTGCTACAACTAGTGCTGGGAATACCTTTCCTATCAATGGCACATTCGTGATATATGGGTCAAGGAAGGGGGTTTATTGATGCCAAAACTCCTCATGAGTCATGTGCATAGTGCCACACATGACAATAAATAAACAAAACCTTGTATTTTAAACAAAACCCTGCAATATCAGGTGCAGATTGCGCACATGACGACAAATAAGCCTTGTATTTAAACCCTCCTGTATCAAGTGCAGAATGCCACACATGACAATAAATTAACAAAACCCTTTATTTAAACAAAACATTTATCAAACCGAATACAGCCAGAAAGCCAGGTATTCACAACATACCACATGGCACGATGTATTCACATGTTGACATTTGGTGGTGGAAGGGGGCATGTGTGTAGACAACTGCCATATTGGCGTTACAAATTAACCCCATACATTTCTATAGAGGATTGTTTGAGTGGTGTGTCTCCTCATTAGAAATTCTCTGGGTTAATGCTCCCCCTAATTGGCAGGGTGAAACGTCTTCCTATTCCTGTCTTTCCAGTGTACTGTGTTGCACTTATATGAGTGGCTTTCTACGAATATGTTTACTTCTAACCTAAACCTCAGCAAAATACATTTTGAAAAAGTGCTGCATTTTTAAATAGTCTGTTTGTAGACAGCGGGCAGCCGGCAAGTAATGATGGCGTTGAAATTCCAGCTGAAGTTGGTTCACATGGTGGCGACATCTTGTGAAATTGACTCCACTAGTACTACACAACATTTTGTCGTGTCGCATTCCACTCTATTCCTATGGGTGACGTCAAGCGACTTTTAACGCGCCCGCAAAGCATTCCGGGAAGGCAGCGCTGCATTTGAAAAAAATGTTGCGCGTCTAAAAGCTGGCCGATGCTCATCTTTATGCAAATTAATCCTTTAAACGCGATGCTACGGACCCACAATTCAGTTCGGCAACGGATTACGTAAGCCCATGTAAAGTGGACGGAATGCGTCTTCAGCTCTGCACCGCATGCAACTGTGTGTAGGAGCCGTAACTGCAGCCCCTTGAAAACTGCCTTGAATTGCAGTTAACCAAACAATGATTATAAATTATAATCCATTTTAACACGGCAACCTCTGGATAATTTGAAATGTAACGGAATTTACATGTGTTAATATTTTGGAAACCACATTAAATGCAAAATGCATCCTCACGAAGAAGAGCAGGACAACTCCCTCTATAATCACAAGTCAGCGCTATTTCATGAATGTCCTATCAAGCCACAGGAGATCTTGGCCAGACACTTACCCACTCTCTCACTCTCTACATGTCAGAAATTCAGTACTACCACTTCAGCTTAAGTGATGTGTGAAACAACAACAGAGTCTGGTGTAGTGAAGTGTTCGTTCAAACAAACATTTGTGTTTGTGTGCTTTCCACATCTAATGTAGAGTAGTTGAGGAAATGCAGGAGAGAAGTAACAGACACACACACACACACACACACACACACACACACACACACACACACAGACACACGCACATTAATATCACACTAACCATAGTGAACACAGAGGGAGTTTACAGCTGCAGCCAATAGTACTGCGACCAACACCAATAGGCTAACTACTTTTCTGGCTAACACCAATAGTCTGTCTACTATGCAGGGGTCCGTTTTTCCAAAACCATAGTTGCTAACTGAGAAAAAGGCCTAATGGCCAAAATGTTATCCAAAAAAAGAAAAATATTTGGAGTCAGAGCGTTTTTTATGCCCAGAGTTTATCCCCACAGGTCAGTGTTATGCGATGTGCTAACTCTAGTGCGTGGATCATATGGTGTGCTAACTGTTTTGTGGATCATACGGTGTGCTAACTCGGGCGTGTGGATTCAGAGACTTTCTAATGAGGAGACATGTCACTCAAAAAATCCTCCATAGAAATGCATGGGGTTAGCTTGTAACGCCAATATGGCAGTTGTCTACATACATCCCACCCATTCCGCGGCAAAACATCGACGTGAATACATTGAGCCAATCATGTCGTGTGTTGTGAAGACATTGTGCCAATCATGTGTTGTGATCTTGCCGCCTGAGCAAGCCTTGCGCACGCGCATTTCTGCCGAAATAGATGCCCGATAAGTGCCCAAAAAGCGTTGCAATATGGCCGCCGAGTGGAGGGACTTGCCTAAAAGGACTTTGGTGGATCTTACGGTGTGCTAACAGTGTGCTAACTCGGATGTGGATCATACAATGTGCTAACGGTGTGCTAACTCTAGTATGTGGATCATATGATGCGCTAACTGGTGTGTAGATCATACGATGTGCTAACGGTGTGTTAACTCTATTGTGTGGATCATAAGATGTGCTAACTGGTGTGTGGATCATAAGATGTGCTAACTGGTGGGTGGATCAGATGGTGTGCTAACTGGTGTGTTGATCATGCGGTGTGCTAACAGTGTGCTAACTCTAGTTTGTGGATCATATGGTGTGCTAACAGTGTGCTAACTCTAGTTTGTGGATCAAATGGTGTGCTAACAGTGTGCTAACTCTAGTGTGTGGATCATGCAGCGTGCTAACTCTAGTGTGTGGACCATACAGTGTACTAACAGTGTGCTAACTCTAGTGTGTGGATCATACAGTGTGCTAACAGTGTGCTAACTCTAGTGTGTAGATCATACAATATGCTAATGGTGTGCTAACTGGGGTGTGTTGCTCATTGCAGAGAACAGTGAGTGTCAGGACGGAGAGGAGTACCCCATAGACATATGGCTGGTCCTCTCAGCGTACATCCGCCCTGAAGACGTCTGCAAGTTTTCCCTCATATGCAAGAACGCCTGGACTGTCACCTGCACCGCTGCGTTCTGGACCAGATTGTACCGAAGGTGAGTCCGTCCTTGAGAGTGCGCATGAATAAACTCATGAGTTGGTTTTTGCTGGTTTTTGACTCGTCATTCAGGCAGATGTAGTATACACATACTTGTACAAACTAACATTTGTTCAGTTAGTGCAGACTTCTATCCAAAGCGACTTGCAGTGGAAAAGGAGACTTTAGAGCAGGGGTGTCAAACATAAGGCCCGGGGCCCAGATCAGGCCCGCCAGCAGGTTTCATACGGCCCCCCAGATGTTTTGGGTAGAAGGGGAAAATTAGAAAAAAAAGATTCACATCCAGTTGTTTTCAACAATGTGTAATAAGCAATATCTATGATAATTGATACATTTATTAAACCCAGCATTACAAACCATCCCCAGGAAGGAAGAAGCAGAAAAACTAACATGGCATTTCAAGAGAGAAAGAGCAGAATATGACAGCAGTATATTATTTGTACTTGTTTGCTCATAAGTGGTATCATCAAATAACTGATATACCATGCAGAAAAATGATAATGACAATGACGGCCCCCCACTAGGTCTCATTCCAACAAATCCAGCCCACTACCTAATATGAGTTTGAGACCCCTGCTTTAGAGTAACAATAACAATTAAAAACTATCTTACAATAAATACTGCCATTGAAATATTATCTTACAATAAATACTGTCATCACTCACATACTGTACATCATACATAAAGTACTCTGCTTGCAAAAGTAAGTCCCTTCACCATACTTGCAGTACACTGCCCCCCCCCCTCTCCCCCAATACACAGCACATTGTCTCATGGGGAAGCTTCTCCAACACACATATCGCACACTGCCCTCTCCCCACATACACAGCACACTATCCCATCTCCCTTGTCATCCCCCCAACACACACACCAAGACCCCTTGTCTTCCCCCCCCCAACACACACACACCAAGACCCCTGGCAGTTGGGTTAGCCCCTTGAGCCGTGGATCTGCCCAAAGTTTCTTCCTTAGTAAGGGAGTTTTTCCTTGCCCCTGTTGCTCTTGGGTGCTCCTTGTTGGTGCCCCCCCCCCCCAATCCCAATCCTCCCCCACCTTTCTTATGCAGCCCTTGCCACTTAATCTACTAAACCCCTCTTCTACTGCACTTTTTCCCCCCCCCCCCCCCCCCCATAAATGCACAAATAGACCAGACATAATTTCACTGCATTTCTTACATCCAGTAACTATATGCATATGACAATAAACTTCCTTGTATCCTTGTATCCTTGTACTGCCATTGAAATATTACCTTATTATAAATACTGCCATTTAAATATAATCTTTCAATAAATACTGCCATTGAAATATCATCTTGCGATAAATACTGCCATTGAAATATCATCTTATGATAAATACTGCCATTTAAATATAATGTTTCAATAAATACTGCCATTTGAAATGTTATCTTATAACAAATACTGCCGCAGTGTATTATTGAGATGTTGGTTCATCTGGTCCATCAGGCACTACAGCTTGGACGCTGACCTGCCCGTGCGTCTGCAGCCTGACTCGCTGGCCAGCATGCGGTGCCTGCGGGCGTGTGTGATCCGCTCACTCTTTCACCTGTACGAGCCGTTCAGCTCCCGCATCTCCGCCAGTCTGCCGCTACCAGAGTCCACGCCAAACACACTCGTGAACTCAAAGGTGAGAGGGGGAGGAGGGGGAGGGAGACACACACTTTATTTATATGTAACGCTTGCCTGTGGGGGTGCGTGTGTGTGTTTGTTCTGAGCGTGCATTAATTCCTAGGAAGCTGTGGCACAGTGATATTTTGTGGAGGTAGTGTGGGTCAGTTTGAGGATGAGCAGTCTCAGCTCCATGTGAACTTGGCTGCCTGTAGCAGCCGAATGTGCCTGTGGAGGGAAAAGGTTTCGCTCCTACTTTGGCCACATGTCCAGACTAACACTGAAGGAAAAGAGGAGAAAGTTGAATGAATGAAACGCGAGTCCATCTGGTCATGACTCTGTCCTCCTGGCTCCATTCAGATACGCTAGCACTCTGTCTCACAATGGAGTTATGATCTACAACCAGAGAGTCAGCTACCCACCAAGCTCTGCTTTCGTTAGGCTATTGATCATTGACATTGCATTGTTATTGTTATTTTCCTGAATGTAGTCTTACCAACATTTTAAAACTGTTCACTTTTATTTATTTATTTATTTATTTATTTATTTATTTATTTACTTACTGTATTGTTTTGGACAAAATAATCTGCTAAATCATATAACCATGACCAAATAACCATATTACATTTTTCGGCACAAGCTTCTATAGTGTATAGCATTGTTGTGTTTATGTCCTCCACATGACCTTATAACAGAGGTGTGGACTAGAGTCAGATGACTTGAACTAAAGTCAGACTCGAGTCACGAATTATGATGACTTAGAAATGACTTGTAACTCGACTTGGACTTCATGCTATTGACTCGAGACTTGACTCAAACTTTGCCCTTTTGACTTGTAATGACTTGCGGCATGGGTAAAATTATTTGTATCTTATCATTTCCTGTCCATGCCAACTTCAGCAGCCTCAAGATCATCTAACGTTACACCTGCAATGCAGCAGCGTTGCTTTGCATGGAATGCAGGGTCTCTTATCGATGAGCAAGGAAATGGGATGATCACTGTACATGCTCCTGTTAAGTCATCTGACTAAGTGGATCCTGTGATCTTGTGATGGATACTCTGATCCTGTGATGTTGTTTGTTATATACAGTAGGGTAGCCTGAACAATTTAATTTGTTCTACGGGAGCTAACCGAAACTAGCTGTGGCACAGTGATATTTTGTGGAGGTAGTGGGTACTGGGTCAGTTTGAGGATGAGCAGTCTCAGCTCCATGTGGACTTGGCTGCCTGGAGCAGCAGAATGTTTGCCTGACGAGCCAGACCCACATTACAATGTAGGGTCTGGGCACTCACCTTTCGCAGTGCTCAGTCCGAGGGGCGGGATAATCGGTTGTCTTTTAAATTCCCTCTGCACGCAATAGGACAGCACTAATAGGAGAGTCCCATGCGTTTTCCCACCAGCGGAGCTAGTGGGCTAGTTCAAACTTTTGCCAACTTAAAAAAAGCTTAACTCGTGTCACACTGTTCGCCAACAGCAACATCCATCTTCTTTGTTTTCAAGTAGCAGGGAATTCAAGCAAAACCGTTGCAACTCTGCCATCAATCATTATGTTAAGCCTGCCTAACGACTATACACGATTTGATTGGCCTGATAGAAGCTTAATTTTTCGAGCTCACAAGCCAACGGAGAGTTGCTAGACTAGGCCTGGAAGCAAATGTAATTTGCTGCCGCTAGGGTGCGTCTAGATTTCTAGGCTAGCAGAATGTGCCCGTGGAGGGAAAATGATTCAGAAAGAAATATGGTAGTATTTGTTAGCTTTCATTTGTGCCAACTGGTTTTCTATTGCTCGTGTGCATGTTAAGTCAATCCTATGTTGATGTGTGGGGCGTAGGGGCTGTATTCTGTGCAGGAGCGTGTGCTTGCTGCTGAGAAGGGCACACACACAGAGGTTAGGAGGGGGAAGGAGGAGGAGGCAGAGGATGGCTGCACCTCCCCGCAGGTACCCTTACAGGAGCGGGGAATAGCGCACAACTAACTCAGTTAGTGGGCTATCTAGTTTGGGTCAATCACACCACGAATTGCCTCCAAAAAGCACATTTCATTCATAATATTCATGAGAGGCCTGTAGTTTCACATAACATGTTAATCGTGCACACACACAGATACACACAAACACTATTTTTAGACAATGTCTTACGTAGGCCTGTAAGTTTAGAGCAGGACCGAGTAGGCCTATTGGTAATTTTATCATCTCCGTGATGGGAAATTGAAAATCCCTGGTTACTCATCCCTGCTCATTTTTTGTTGTGGGTAGGCCTACTGCATTCTAGTTTGCCGTTGCCTAATTTGCCAACATTAAAAATGTTTTCTATTGAAATATAAATTCTTTATATAATGAATGGAAACATTATGACACACTGTAAAGCATCCAAATAGTCACCCACGCACTTCACTCCCTAACTCAAACACACCTGACACCTGTACCTAACCCTTCACTCAATTAAAGTTGCTTTATTAAGCGCTTTCAGACATACGTGTAAGACCGGAGGTTCTGCCGATGTTAAACGGTGGGGCCGTATATCTGAACGACATAACCGGTCATATGGAAGTCCGAATTCACCCGGTGTTTATACTACCCCCGACCTAGTATTTCCTCCGGACTTTATGTAAATGTGCTATGTCTGAACGAGGCGTAGAACATGCGGTCAAAATCCACACCTAGTGAGAGGGCGTGTTGGTGACGTTTCTTTCGTGCGTCCATGTGGTTAAATCTGACTTAAATGCCAGTGTTATGATGGAGTGGCATAGTGCTGTCCAGAAAATCTCCGACCTGGAAAGATGCAGACATCACGGAGCTACTGTCCATGAGGGCATACAACATTTTGATAGAACACATGAAGGGAATGGCACGTTGTAGCCTACAGACTGCATGGCAAGGCCAAACGAATTCAAAAGACGATTCAGCAGAAGGCGCTGAAAAGGCAGTAGCCTACAGCGACGCAGGAGTATTTAATAAATTGTTAGCCAACATGGTTTTCTGTTCATTGATATAGCCTTCCCATGACTGGCTGAGCTCGCTGATATTTGTTGAGCATATATGCCTAGATAAATTGAAAACGAAGAAAACCCAAAAAGAATTAGGCTACAGAAAAGAATACAGGATTTTTTTCTCTCCCGGCAGTAAAGACAGTAGATTCGTGTTTAAAATGTAAATGCAAACTAAAGGTATAGGAGGCTAACTATGCATATGACCATCCAGAGGAGGCTGGTGATCTGTCAAGAATGATGAAGATCGTAAGATACAGATGGTTTTATTGTTGCTGTCATTATTACCACAAACACGAATTGACAACGCCCAATTTTGAATAACAACCGATGAGGTAGGATGCATCTTTTGCAATTAGAATTTCGTGTTGGTGAGACCTGTTGCCTATCAGTAGACATGTCATCTCGAGTTCCACGACAGCTTAGCTAGTGCCACCGAAATATGACACTGAAATCCTTTCACTATTGGAGTCGCTCAGATAGAAACAGCTGTAACGTGGTTAGGACACTTTTGCTGTGGAGTGGAGACGCCATAAGTTAGGCTACTCAGAAATCGTTTGCCATTGTAGGTCATTGCAGCCTAATTAGCAATATTTTCAAGCCAAACATCTCTGGTGTGGTTTTGACAATCAGAAAAGCAATATACTGAAATAGTTTAATGATGTAAAGTCAAGTGCGCTTCTATGGGTCTGTGTGCGCGCAGTTTGTATTGATGAGTCGGAGTGGCAAGTGCTGCGCATAGTTGCAGTGGAATATGGCTGCCCAGGGCATTATAAAACTTCTCGCTCTTAGGCCTACTCATACACCGCGCTGAAATGGCGTAGCTGTCTAAATTCAAATCATATCATGCTAGGGGAGAAATCGTCGGACATCCATTATTTTGTTATTCAGCACCCCAGGTCAAAAATATGTTCCCGCGCGCCTGCATGGGGAGAGGATGCTTTTTGAAAAAAATAAACCATGAAAAAACGAACAACTTCACTGTTATGTTAGTATTTTGTTTGTTGCTTAAAAACGTTGTATGGCCTTGAAGTCTTGAGTTACCCTACTGAATTGGCTGGTAGCCTACCATAAAGTTTGTGCATGCTCTCTCTCCAACGCAAACCAGATTCTGGTACATAACGTTGAAAAAAGATAAATGTGTTTATTCGAAGCACACATACAAATACTGTAGGCCAATTTCAAGTGTACGTGACTAGCCTACTTCAAGTATTAGCCTACGCACAATAGATTTCTCTTCTTTAGCCTACATAATGCATAGGCTACACTTTGTAAACAAAAAGCACCTGTGACAGGCAGCGGCCGCATATATTGTGCGTCATATCTGCATCTACAAGCCCCCACCCCTCACTCGACAACCACACGGAGATTCTGTAATGTGTGTGTATGTCGTTCACACATACGTCAGTATAAGGTCAGTATTAGGTCCGCAGGTTAGCATCATATCTGAATCATCCGAAGGGTAGGACCTCCGTTTGACAAACCTCCGCATGTACTCCGGAGGTTATATCTGAAAGCGCTTACTAGCATGACCGTGTGGCCAGTTAGTAAACTCATTGAATTCAAAACCAGTATTCACCCTTACTTTTCCTCTGTAAGAAAACAAAGGATACTTTGTTTGTCTTTGGGGTCATGATTATAAGTGTTTTAAAACTTTTCCAAAATGTAAAGTATGATATATCGATAAGAATGATTTATTGAAAGAATGATTGGTGGCATATTAATAAGCGGTTGCATAATACAACAATGACTTGAAACTTACTTGGGACTTCTGTCTTGACTTGGGACTTGACTCAGACTTCAGCGTTAAGGCTTGAGACTTACTTGTTACTTGCCAAACAGTGACCCTGTCCCACCTCTCCCCTATAGTATCAAACTGAATTTGAGAATATATATAGATGCCTGGTTCTTAAACTGGTTCTTAAAACAGGGTGGGTCGCCAAAAATATTGGAGGGGTCGCAAAATGATTTGCAGTCTGGATTAAAGACATTTTAGTCAACGGCTGCCATTGCGATAATGCCTTTGGTGTTGACATATAGTCCGTGAGCCAGAGGGGTTGGTCGTTAGCGAAAAAGTGGCAAAGGCTACCAGTGTTTCCCATACATTGACTAATCTGTGGTGGGGCGCCACAAAATAAAAATCGGCCGCCACAGATGAATATTCTATGTTTAATTTAATTTAAATTAAATATAAGGTCAAATCCTTGAATTGGCATTGAGCTGCGCTTTTTACGCACGCAGCATTTCCTTGCCCCGCCGCGCTCTCTCTCGTAGCCCGCTGCCCCACTCCTCTGCATGTGCTTTTAACAAAATATTCACGATTGTTGAAGGATTGTTGTTGCCACATAGAAGCATTGCATAGAAGACGTCTGGCTAAATTGTTATTAAATCCGCTTAGCATCGTGACCATGCTGCGCAAATTTGTTCAAAACTGCTGCATTGAAGTGAACTCTGCTAAGGTCTTATCACAACATAGTAGGCTACATTGAAGAGACTAAACTAAGTTAAGTTATGAAATCAAGCAGTATCTCAAAGCTAACGTTAGAATACCGTTTGGATGTCGAATTTAGCATGCTTAGCCTACTTACAGCTGCTTGTCAATTTCGTTGAAGGGCTCATTTTATTGACTCTGACACTGAATGTTTGCAAAATCCCGATGTAAATGGAAAAGTGTTTACCAAAATTTAAAAGTGCTTGTCCCAAGGAGAAGTACAAACCTTTATTTTAACTATGTAAAAAACGTTATGAATTGCATCCACAGCAGCCTTTCAACTGTGTTACAATTGCAAGGGTTCCGTCAAACGTCTTAAAGTGACAGGCACTCAATTAGACCTATACACTACCAAGACGATCTTAATACCCACCCACCCCACCACCCCGTTGTCAAAGTCAGCTACCGCCACAAATTGAATCCAATTCTGTGGGAAACACTGGGCTACCATACCTTTTCTGAAAGCCTGGAATCTCAGCTTTTCAATGATTCAATGACCATCTGACAAGAGTAGCTGTTTTGAGTTATCACACATAATGTAAACTAAGGTTGAGAAAATAATGCGTATAAATCAAGCAGAACACTGACATAGCTGAAAATCTATATTGGACATATTGGAATATTTTATTTTGTTATGTGTGGTATCATTTTAAATGGGAGACTCTGAGCTTTCATTTAAATCCTTTTGTGAACATTTTGGATAAGTACAGCCAACCCTGGAGCTCTTCAAACTTTTAATCACACACATTTTCCTGCCATTTCCACCTAAGTCATCTTTTGTCTTTTAATCCTGTGGCACCAGGGAGCATCAGAGAAACACAATCCAAACACAGAAATACTGGCATGACCTCAAGGATTCAGAAAATGTATCATTTACCCATATTATCTGATATGGAGGGGGTGATTTTCAGTCTTATATCAGACATGGCGTTTGAGAAAATAATGTGTATAAATTAAGCAGAACACTGACATAGCTGAAAATCAAAACGGTATAACAAATAACAAATGAGACATGGATTCCTATGTTTTAAGGTGTGGTAAACCCAATTATGACATTGCCATTACTGTAAAAGGTCAAGGTCATGACCTTTAGGCATGGTCAATGACATTTTATGACATTTTCGCACAGATTGCATCTTTCAAGGCCAGACACTAGACACTAATCGTCGGAATCCTCATCAGAGGAATTGGATTGTTTCTCATCAGCAAAGTCATCCTTTTGGTTTTTGCACTGTCCTGCATGGAATAGGTTAGTGCAGGCCAAGTTTTTGGCAACACACTGACATGATGGAGTGACACAGGCCCCGTCCACACGGAGACGCTTTTTGGGTTAAACACACAGGTTTTGCATCGTCTTGGCCGATCGTCGAATCGTGTAAAAGCATTGCTGAAACCGCACTTTTTTGAAACCTGGTCCCAGGGTGGAAAAATCTGAAACCGTACCCCTTGCGAGTTCATTTGGACGGCGAAACCGCATACTTGCGTTTTGATGATGTCATCGCCACACCACAGCTGCCCTGGACTTGACACTTATAGCATTGCCTAACAATACTAGTTTTCATACATGACATTACCTACAATTACACTCAGTAGGATAAATATCACAACTCATGACTTGGTGGACTGAACAGTGTTTTCCCTGTGTTTTCTTAATGCATTCTAGCTACTGTCAGTGACGCGAGAGATTTAGTCAGAAGTTATTAGGGAAGTGCGGGGTGAGTTTAGTTTTCATACATGACATTACCTACGACTACACTCAGTAGGATAATATCACAGTTCATGACTTGGTGGACTGAACAGTGTTTTCCCTGTGTTTTCTTGATGCATTCTAGCTACTGTCAGTGACGCGAGAGAATTAGTCAGAAGTTATTAGGGAAGTGCGGGGTAAGTTTAAATTAATTTGTGCGTAGTGCCGGTGTCATTCATTTGTTTTACATGTCTTACAACAGTATAAATGCATTCATAGTCTAGTGAAGTCAGATATGAGAATACAAAGACGCTTAGAACTCATGTAGCCTATGGTAGATGCACTAAATGCAAATGCGCGATTTGATGCAGGCAAAAGTATCGACTGTTACTAACGAAGGTAGCCTATTATAGCAATATTATAAATGTGGCGACGGAATAGCCTAGAACTTGGGTAGGCCTAGCGTTTAGTAGACTATGCACTTGCGATGATAGCCAAAACTAATGTGAATCGCGGACTATCCTACAACCAAAGAAAGTAAAGGAGAGTATTTGTACCTGCGTTTGCCAAATAAAGGACAGGACTGCACCCTTCACAAACCGTAAAAATTAAGTTTATTAGTTTTACAGTTGACTACAGTTGACAGTTCACTATAGTCCACTAGGGGTGTAAATCGGAGTCTTCATGACGACTCAATACAATATCGATTTCTTAAGCCAATGATTCGATTATTTTCGATACTTCAGAATTCCCCACGATACAATTCGATACGATTCAATACTCAATATTTTTACATGATCTCTATGAAGTTTCAAATAAATCAACAAAAGTTCAGAATGTAGGAGCAGGTATCTAAAGCCTTCGTTATACAGCCTCATGTCTTTGCATATAAAAAAAAAAACCCACCCGCAGCTTAGGAGTAGGTAGTGCGCTTACCCTCGGAGCCATAGACAGAAAAAGAAAGGTCGGAGCTGATGCTGAAAATAGATAGGCAAACAAACAGGCGGCAAAATAAACACATTAATCGATACTCTTGCGGACGAATCGATGCATTGAATCGCCGGCTGCATAATCGATGCATCGATACGAATCGATTAATATTTACACCACTATAGTCCACACAAACAATTCTGGTTTCCTTGCAGTAGCCATTTTCGTCGTAGCCTATTCTGTCTGTTTGTATAGCCTACAGCGCGCAAGCTTTGGTCAATTTCTGTAACAGAAACAGTGCCACCTATAGGCCTGGGATATGAAGTAACGTGTTGAGTCGTGTTGAGATAGACGCAAATATTCTTGGTACGGAGGAAAAAAAGATTGGTTTGGTACGTGTGGACTAGCCCACAGTCCCTCATGCATGGGCACGACAGAAACTCAAGTACTGCTTGTGGACCAATGAAGACATTGAACCAGTCTATGGAGAGCTGCAAGTCACCATCTTGGTCCACTCTAGACCACCCATGCTCAACTGGAAAAGGATCTTCAGGGTTGTTCTCAAGGCATCTTCTCCAGATAGCACCTTGATTGTTAGCTCTGAGACAGTGCTTCCTGAGAGAATCTGATCATGGAGGTAACTGCCAGGATTCTATGTGTTTCTTTGCACAAAAAAGTGCATACCTCATTTAATTGATGTTGGTGATTCTGGACTTGGAGCTGTACATTAACTCCTGTAAGGCTGCATACAACTCGGGTGTCATTGTCCAGTCTGCCACAACCCTCTGAAAGGTCTCACAGAAGTTTTCATTCTTCTGAAGAAGTTTTAGGGCTGACACTTTACCACGACTTGCAAATGCACTTACTGTGTTGCAGCCTGTGTATGTATGTACTGTAAACTAGGCAAAGCCTGACACAACTGTGAACCCAGACCACGAGTGAGTTGTGAGATGTTTATGTAACTGGTGCGATTCTTTGTCCCTGTCTTCAGGAACAGGTCACATGTGAGTGCGTCACTGGTAGCCAGGCTTATCACCAAGACATCAGTGTCACCAGACACAAGGATGACAGATTTGTGACTAGTCATTGAAGCATGGCAAGCATGGAGTAGCATACGGGTGTCAGCCTCTTCCTGAGTGGACGACAGGTCTGCTAACATATCAACACGGTGCTGTGACTTGCTTCAGCTAGCACAGTGGACAAGGCGTAGTCTGCAATATCAGCAAATGTCTTGCCATCACCGTTCAGCTTCTGAACAAGTGCCATGCCATCTATTACTCAGGTGGAATTTAATGGCAATGATTCAGCAACACATGGGAACTTGAGCAGTTGCTTGGCAAGTGAGGATTTGTGAGTCTTCCTCACATTGCCATCTTGTAAAGCAAGAGCCCACGGAAGTGGTCCAAGGGAATGAGAACACCACCTTCAGGTTGAGCTGTCTACTCTGTGCAATCAGTACCATCTGGGCAAATATTCAAGTGATTCTTCTACAGTGGTTGATGATATACCCTCAAGACACTCAAGTCTAGGGGCAGGATATCTAGGAGATCGTGGACATCAGGATGGTTCTCTGTGAGCCACTGGGGAAACTAATTCCAGACTAGCCTCAGGAGGGCTTCATACATGAACTTGTACTTATGGCCATCCAAAACACCACTGACAGATCCCTCAGCCACAGCTCCAGATTCAATTAGAGATGCACCGATATGGAATTTTAGGGCCGATAAAAATAACCGATATTTATTGGTTTATTGTGACCGATACAATAACCGATAATATTACTCTTGGAAAAAAAAATGTGAAAAGTGATTTGGGGAAAGCATTTAATAAGCATAATTTTATTGCAGTAATTTTACCTACCACCAAATGATGGACAGAACTCATAATAGTCCTAAATATTACGGCAGTCAACAACATAACAGTAGCCTAGCCCTACAGTATGTGTGGCTCCTTTAAAGGAACACGCCACCCAAAATCAGTAGTGATATATGTTCTTACCGTAACTTTCACGAGTTGAGTCGTACCTCTCCCGCGTCGGTAGGTGCACTCAAACGCTCTGTCGCGCGGCGCGAATGTGTTAGCATGTTGCTATGCTAGCGGGCTCTGCCGTGGCCGTAGAGAGAGGCACATAGCAGTATTCAAACACCTCCACGTTTTACCTACTTAAATACAGTTGCAGGAGTAGTTGATGAAAAATGTTAGGGCACACAACATGAAACGTGACGATTTTCCAAGCGAATAAACATGAGAACTACAATGTGAGGCGCAATAGCACTTGGGAGTACTTCGACCTAGCGTGGTAATATTATTAACACCTAATTGTAGATCCTATCCACCACAGAGTTTAGAATCCATGCTGGATCGACCCTCAGCCTCTCCCTCCCCTCTGAGTGAGAGAGGCACACACTAGAGGTGGTGGCTGGTTGTTTTAATGTAGGCTATATGGGTGATGCAGCGCTGCTGACGTGAGGCTAGAAAGCCCTTGCCTGTTCTAGAAAGACTGATCTAATGCAGCAAATATATTAAAAGGCAAAAGTCGTACATTGGCTAGGCCTATCCCCAGAATATCAGCAGCAAACTCAGTCTCTGTCGCGCAAAACAGTCTCCAAATAAAACGCACATCGGCCTGTTGCCTATTCTGCCAGCTTGTGACAATATATCGTCCAAAATGCTTGATTGCATTGCATTCTCCACATTTTTAGCTACATTTTCATGTACCACATCAGCATTTTTGTTCAGTGAATCTTTTGTAAATTGCTTTACAATTACCGTCGGGCCTATAGGCCTATTGCCTGGCTTGCCTCAGCTTCGGTCACGTCCTTTTACAATTTTATCATTGTAATAAAAAACGCAATTTGCCACATAATTTCAGCATGCTCCTGGCCAACTAATTAATGCCTATTGTACTTTATTTTTTGCAAAAAGAAAGAAATCCTTGATAAAATAACAAGTCATTCACATTATAGGCTACTTTACACACTGTTATGTCAGGTTGACTGACAAGCCTGTTCTGAAGACTCCCATTCATTTTGACTGCACGAGCGCGTCTTTTTCAGACAGACATCGCAATTAATTTTATAGCAGGCCATCGGACAAATATGACGCCTCGATATTAAAGAAACTCCGACTCCATTCATTCTGAAAGTCCACCGCACAACAATGCAACGTGCATGTTCACATTTTTAGTAACAACCGCCAAACTTGCTTGCTTGCCTTACACATCTAAGTTTTCCGACTATTTTTCTTACCTTCTTTTTCCGCTGTGGATGTTAGTGAGTTTGTAGAAGTTTTAGCTCTTACGTTCTGAACATCTCGCACTGCCATCGCCCGATGTCATTTCTTAGTCATATCACTCTCTGTCTCTCTTTTAAATGCCTATTCCCTGAATGGTAGGCTACAATTATGTGTTTTATATATAGGCTAATATCTAAACAAAATAACCCAGGCAGTCTCATCTAGGATATAACACAGGTTGAAGTTGGTTCTATTTAGGGAGGTGAACATCTGTAGATGACTCAGAAATGACATCGGAAGACAAGGAGTGAATATGGCAAGAGGCAAGCCGAAGTCTGCTGACAAGGGCCCGACGGTAATTGTAAAGCAATTTACAAAAGATTCACTGAACAAAAATGCTGATGTGGTACATGAAAATGTAGCTAAAAATGTGGAGAATGCAATGCAATCAAGCATTTTGGACGATATATTGTCACAAGCTGGCAGAATAGGCAACAGGCCGATGTGCGTTTTATTTGGAGACTGTTTTGCGCGACAGAGACTGAGTTTGCTGCTGATATTCTGGGGATAGGCCTAGCCAATGTACGACTTTTGCCTTTTAATATATTTGCTGCATTAGATCAGTCTTTCTAGAACAGGCAAGGGCTTTCTAGCCTCACGTCAGCAGCGCTGCATCACCCATATAGCCTACATTAAAACAACCAGCCACCACCTCTAGTGTGTGTGCCTCTCTCGCTCAGAGGGGAGGGAGAGGCTGAGGGTCGATCCAGCATGGATTCTAAACTCTGTGGTGGATAGGATCTACAATTAGGTGTTAATAATATTACCACGCTAGGTCGAAGTACTCCCAAGTGCTATTGCGCCACACATCGTAGTTCTCATGTTTATTCGCTTGGAAAATCGTCACGTTTCATGTTGTGTGCCCTAACATTTTTCATCAACTACTTGTGCAACTGTATTTAAGTAGGTAAAACGTGGAGGTGTTTGAATACTGCTATGTGCCTCTCTCTACGGCCACGGCAGAGCCCGCTAGCATAGCAACATGCTAACACATTCGCGCCGCGCGACAGAGCGTTTGAGTGCACCTACCGACGCGGGAGAGGTACGACTCAACTCGTGAAAGTTACGGTAAGAACATATATCACTACTGATTTTGGGTGGCGTGTTCCTTTAAGTGAACCGGACGTCAGTGAATTGCGAGTGAGTGGCTAGAGAGTTTGAATCGTTTTCATTTAGGACTAAACGCTCATAAACGGCTCAGCTTGGAATAAGCTACAGTATAGCGACCAAATCAGAGTTTGTGAGGAAAGCTTAGGTTTAGTTTCAACTGCGGGTAACTGAATAAAGCTGCAACTCCTCAGACTGTATCTTATCTCTACTCTGTTGCGCACAACCTGCTGCAGCAGAAATGAAAGGCGTTAGCCCCGAAGGTTTAAATAACTTATTATGATGACCTGTCTGGAACTGAAGCACGGATGGTTAGCATATTTCTAGGTAATAATACAAAACCCAAGCTAAAGTAATGCAAATATAATACTAAAACACAACTTAGAACTAGGCCTACTTATGTACTCGTCCCACTAACGACTTTGTTTATTTGTTTCCCCGACCAGCTCGGTAAAGTGGAAACACACCAGCACAAGACGGCTCTAGATAGGGCTGAGCTCCGCTCTGTTAAGGTTAAATGGCGGATCATTCATGAAAGGATTTTGAGATGCACAGATTCCCAAATGAACGCATATTGACAGATTTTGTTAGAGTGGTGAAATACATTCACACCGCTAACATTATATTGAGGAAAAAGTATAGCCAACCAAGCTCAAGTAGCTCAGTGTAGCAGGATGGACCTTACGTAGGCCTAAATTAGGACTTTAAAAAATATCGGCGCAAATTATCGGCCAGAATTCTGTTATCGGACCGATAATAATATTATTTTTTTTTCACTTATCGGCTAATAATATATCGGCCGCCGATATATCGTGCATCCCTAGATTCAATGCATATGTCCCTTAGGCCTGCAGCCTGGAAGCGCTTCCCAATCACACCCAAGAACATACAGATGGTGTGAAAGACTCCAAGTCTTGGCACAATGTTGGGAAACCTGTCTCTATGTGCCCACAGAATTTCTGTAACTTTACAGTAGAGAGCCTGATCAAAGGCAACTGTCATGTTGCTGATGTGTAAGGAAGTCATGATTTTTTTTTTTTTTACTTTGAAGGAGAATCTCATGAACAGTTGCCATCTGGGTGGCCAGGGCATTGATGGTTGGCAGATAGCTGACAACACTGGGAATAACATCCACAGAGTTTGATGCTAAGATGTTGTAACCTATCCAACGCAGCCTGTGTATGCGTGTAAACTAGGCAAAGCCTGACACAACTGTGAACCCAGACCACGAGCGAGTTGTGAGATTTTTATGTAACTGGTGCGATTCTTTGTCCCTGTCTTCAGGAACAGGTCACATGTGAGTGCGTCACTGGTAGCCAGGCTTATCACCAAGACATCAGTGTCATCAGACACAAGGATGACAGATTTGTGACTAGTCATTGAAGCATGGCAAGCATGGAGTAGCATACTCTTCCTGAGTTGACGACAGGTCTGCTACCTTGTGCACTCCCTGTTGGGTCCGCTTGTAACACTGATCTTTGGTTGTAGTGTACAGAACCTTTTCGCGAGTCTTGTTCTAGACTGTTCTTTGCTCCACTCTTTGAGCAAGAAGGTACAGTAGCAAGATTTGTTTTGTTGTTGTTTCTTTGTAGCAATTTCTTCCATTGCAGAACTCTGTGCCCTGCAGTGATCTGTCTGACATCTGTGCCTGAGTCTGCACCTCTGGCCACTCTCTCCATGTGTTTGATAGAAGCCTCATTATATACATCAAAAACATATCAACACGGTGCTGTGACTTGCTTCAGCTAGCGCAGTGGACAAGGCGTAGTCTGCAATATCAGCAAATGTCTTGCCATCACCGTTCGGCTTCTGAACAAGTGCCATGCCATCTATTACTCAGGTGGAATTTAATGGCAATGATTCAGCAACACATGGGAACTTGAGCAGTTGCTTGGCAAGTGAGGATTTGCAAGTCTTCCTCACATTGCCATCTTGTAAAGCAAGAGCCCACGGAAGTGGTCCAAGGGGATGAGATAACACCTCCTTCAGGTTAAGCTGTCTACTCTGTGCAATCAGTACCATCTGGGCAAATATTCAAGTGATTCTTCTACAGTGGTTGATGATATACCCTCAGAAAAGACACTCAAGTCTAGGGGCAGGATATCTAGGAGATCGTGGACATCAGGATGGTTCTCTGTGAGCCACTGGAGAAACTAATTCCAGACTAGCCTCAGGAGGGCTTCATACATGAATTTGTACTTATGGCCATCCAAAACACCACTGACAGATCCCTCAGCCACAGCTCCCGATTCAATGCATATGTCCCTTAGGCCTGCAGCCTGGAAGCGCTTCCCAATCACACCCAAGAACATACAGATGGTGTGAAAGACTCCAAGTCTTGGCACAATGTTGGGAAACCTGTCTCAATGTGCCCACAGAATTTCTGTAGCTTTACAGTAGAGAGCCTGATCAAAGGCAACTGTCATGTTGCTGATGTGTAAGGAAGTCATGATTTTTTTTTACTTTGAAGGAGAATCTCATGAACAGTTGCCATCTGGGTGGCCAGGGCATTGATGGTTGGCAGATAGCTGACAACACTGGGAATAACATCCACAGAGTTTGATGCTAAGATGTTGTAACCTATGCAGCTGGGGACGCTTTGATTTGTGGCAGAGTGCAGTCTGCATAGCAACCATAAGAAGTTCTTCTTCAAAGCATCAGCACAGATATCTGTCTTGACCAGGGTAGGAATTTCACGGCGGCCACGACGGCCATGGCCGTCGTAGCCCCTTGCGTTGGCCGTGAAGCCCCTTGCGTTGGCCGTGAAGCCCCTTTCATAGGTTTACAGGCCACGGTGGCCTTGGTGCCCCCTTCTTTCAATATTCTGCTTGGTGTCCTACTAATAGCGATTTTTATTTAGCCTGTGGCCTATCAAAATAATCTTAGCATTCACAGCGCAAATTAATTTAGTCTTTTATGCAGTGGAGAAAGTGACGGCGCAAGAAAGTGCGTCCAAATTCACCCATTCTTCTCAGTTGAACTACTCGCGAAGTAGCCTACTCATCACACAGACATCACAAGTATCACATGAAAGAGCTTTTCTCAGCTTTTAAACGATGTTAGCCGATAATTGCTGTGTTGAACGGTTCGCGAGAAAAGTAAATAATATAATTCAATTTAATCATACATTCTACTGAAGGTTTTGCGTCCCATGATCTCCCTACCGATTCATCTCGGTGGAATACTTTACGAACCCTTCTTTTAACACATGACAAACCATATATCACAATAAACAGGAGACCTTACCGAACACAAAGGTGTAAAGCGGTCCCCTGTATAGTTATAATAAATGTTACAAATATCGCCTAGATATTGGTAAATCAGAGGACAGCTGACTAAGAGTTTGTGAAAGTAGCCTTAATGATCACAAAATGCTAAGCATGCTTTCTAGGCTATTTGAGTTTCTTAAAGCTGAGCTGTGCTTAAATTGTTCAATACAGGATTTCATAACAGGCCAAATATAAAATAAATGTTATATATAGCCTAGATATCTGTAAATATTAGATGGTCAGATGATTTACAGTTCTATGTAATATGTCATGTTTTCATTTCATGTTTTTGTAATGTTTCATACAGTGATGCAGGTCTACTGCAGTGAATAGGCTAAATACAACTTTGATCATTTTTATAGTCTACTACTGTATAGTTAACTTTGGCCTTGGTGCCCTGACATGTGGCCTTTGTGCCCCCCACCAAATATGCCCAACTGAAGGCCAAGTGGCCTTGCCCCCAGAATGGTGAAATTCCAAGCCTGGCTGTACTTATCCAAAATGTTCACAAAAGGATTTAAATGAAAGCTCAGAGTCTCCCATTTAAAATGATACCAAACATAACAAAATAAAATATTCCAATATGTCCAATATAGATTTTCAGCTATGTCAGTGTTCTGCTTGATTTATACGCATTATTTTCTCAACCTTAGTTTACATTGTGTGATAACTCAAAACAGCTACTCTTGTCAGATGGCCATCATACTGTACATCATTGAAAAGCTGAGATTCCAGGCTTTCAGAAAAGGTATGGTAGCCTTTGCCAATTTTCCGGTAACGGTTTCCATATTTTGAGGCCCTGGCTCACGGACTAATAGCCTGCCTATGAGAGAAGACTTTTTCTGCCTCTGCTTCCAATGCCCATCTCGCAACATTTCGAAACCAAATTCATGAGACCTGGCCCATGTTTTTTGGGGGGTCGCCAGACAAAAAATGTACGAACCACTGGCACATACAGTACAGGCCAAAAGTTTGGACACACCTTCTCATTTCAATGTGTTTTCTTTATTTTCATTTCACATTGTAGATTCTCACTGAAGGCATCAAAACTACTAGCAACGTTGTTTGGCCCACAGATGAATATTTGTCAAGTTATAGCTTGCTGAATATGGTAGTAAATAAAAAAAAAAAAGCAACTTTGAAGAAACTAGAATATAAGACATGTTTTCAGTTATTTCATACTTTTTTGTTAAGTACATAATTCCACTTGTGTTCATTAATAGTTTTGATGAATCTACAATGTAAATAGTCATGAAAATAAAGGAAACGCATTGAATAAGAAGGTGTGTCCAAACTTTTGGCCTGTACTGTAGTTCAGAAAATGGTGAATACTTGTGATGTTGCTTTTTGGTTATCCTGTACATTGAAATGCAGGTCCTCTGAATACTGTTAGGCATGTCGTCAATATCAGTTACTCCTGGTCCACAGAATCATTTAATCAGGAAAATATTATAGAACAGGTTGGCAACGCATGGCCCACAGTTAGAACAGAACATGCAGTTAAAAATGTGTCTTTTTGGACAAGATTTGCATGGACACACACACACACACACACACACACACACACACACACACACACACACACACACACACACACACACACACTTGCCCTATCAGGTGTTATGAGGCTAATGGCTTAATGCATGTACGTGGGACCTCTGGGATTATTGATTAGTGATTGACCTACATTTCATTCTCCCTCTGCAGTGCCTGATGTTCTGGGTGAATGAGCAAACCGGATCCCGGCCAGAGAAACTATGGCAGTTCAACTTCAAATTTGAGAAGCATGTAAGCACTTTATGTTCAGGCATTTATATGGTGGCTTTAATAGAATTAAATGAACATACCATAATGTACGCTGTAAATGGATAAGGTACTATGATGTAAATGGATATACCATACTGTACTTAAGTTGTCTGCTCTCTTTGTCAACCCCCCTCCCCTCTGTTAGGCCCAAAAGAATAAGAATGGTCCTGACCGATCTCTGCAGCTTCCAAAGCGCTATAAGGAAGTGCACACGAACCCCGACTCGGACTGCTTGTTACTCCAGGTCAACACTCTCAACTTCATCTATATCCCCCACCTGGTCATGGGCATGAGTCTCTCTCTGGTCAGTTACCACCCCTCAACACCACCACAAACTTAATCACTACTGGTCACCACCCCTCAACACCACCACACACTTAATCACTACTGGTCACCACCCCTCAACACCACCACACACTTAATCACTACTGGTCACCTCACCCCTCAACACCACCATACACTTAATCACTACTGGTCACCTCACCCCTCAACACCACCATACACTTAATCACTACTGGTCACCTCACCCCTCAACACCACCATACACTTAATCACTACTGGTCACCACCCCTCAACACCACCATACACTTAATCACTACTGGTCACCTCACCCCTCAACACCACCATACACTTAATCACTACTGGTCACCACCCCTCAACACCACCATACACTTAATCACTACTGGTCACCTCACCCCTCAACACCACCATACACTTAATCACTACTGGTCACCACCCCTCAACACCACCATACACTTAATCACTACTGGTCACCTCACCCCTCAACACCACCATACACTTAATCACTACTGGTCACCACCCCTCAACAACACCACACACTTAATCACTACTGGTCACCACCCCTCAACACCAGCATACACTTAATCACTACTGGTCACCTCACCCCTCAACACCACCACACACTTAATCACTACTGGTCACCACCCCTCAACACCACCACACACTTAATCACTACTGGTAACCAAGCCATCCTCCATAGCATCTGATTCTGGTTTCTCTCTCTCCCCCCCTCCCTCCCTCCCTCCCCCTCGCCCCCTCTCAGATGGCCATCAACGTGAGTACGGACATGCGTCACCACCGCGTTCGCCTGATGTTCCAGGACTCTCCGCTGGTGCGTGGTCAGAAGAGGAGGGCAGAGCAGGGCCTGCAGGTGGCACTGGACCCCGTGCACAGCGTGCGTCTCATGGACTGGTGGCATCCTCAGTACCCCACCTCAGCATAGCACTAACTTCTCAGTCCTGCCCCTGATACTCCAGTTTTACCACAGACTTGACCCTGATTATCCCTCTTCTACCACAGACTTGACCTTGGCACCCCGGTTTTACCTGAAGTCCTTCCCCTGGTTCTGCAGTTTTAGTTTTACCACTGTCTACCCCTCTTTATTCTAATTTTCCAAAAACATACACTTGGACTAGCAGTCTAGCAGCCCTCTCTACTCCAACCTAACCACAGTTTTAGTTCCTTAGACAGTTGTTCCCCAATATGACCAGTATCACATCCAAAACGCTCGTTTTGGCACAACTTGACTGAAATCAAGTAGACTTCTACCCAGCATAGTCAGCGCTAGTCTGCTGACTTGTCCCTCCTATTTGTACTGCTACCAAACCCGACGGTAGCAGCACTCTAGCTATTTGACCGAGTGTCGGTCCAGTGAAACCCCTTCTTCAGTGACTGTTTTCTTGCATGTCGAGTAGCTAAGCTAGCTGTAAGGTGGTGTAAGTGAGCAGTAGTGGGGCTTGTGTTGGTAGCAGCTACCATGCGCCAGTAGGCCACTGGTCCTCAGCTAGCCGGCCTCCTCTCTGTCCTGCCCTGACTGAGGCCCTGGGTTGGTGTTGGCAGTGCCAGGGTAGTGCCTCAGTGGCCTACTGGCGCATGGTAGCTGCAGTATGTCTTTGCATGAGTGTTTCTCTGTCGCTAATGCTAGTAGAAGAAGTTTGCCGCTAGACTTGTGTCTCATTCACTGAAGATCACCCTCTTGTAGTCTCTGTTAAGAGGCTGTAGACCAGTGGTCCTGGACCAACCCTCCAGGACCGTGTGTCCCAGACCAGCTCTCACATGTGTAAAGGTCGACTAAGTCAAACTTACTGACATCTGTAGAAGCTTCACCTAGACACTAGACATGTTAGGTCTTCTGAATGTCACGTGAATCTCTAAGATGGTGCATTTCTTTGAACGCACTTTTAGCACAGGACTATCAGTGTTTTTCGTTCAGAAGCTTCAAGAGGCTTCTAAGTTCTCCCTTAGATCTTTACTTGCTTCTGGATTGGAGCTCAACAGCTTCTAAGTTTTCCTTTAGATCTTTACTTGCTTCTGAATTGGAGCTCAACAGCTTATATAGATACAGGTGTTGTCATTAGTTCTAGGTGTCACTTGTTTAGCGAGTAGGACAGGGCTCTGGTTCCAAACATCAGCTGGTCCTGAGATCTGTCTGTGGTGAGAGTCCTGCTCTAAGCCTCTAGGGGCCTGTGAGTGATTTCCAAGCACATGGTTTAGTAGTGAACGTCCCAACAGAAGAGCCTTATGGCTTCATTGTAACAAATCAAAGGAGGTTTGCCACTTACTCTGAGCTAACTTTTCCAGGTTTGATACCAAACCGCATACTTGGGAAAACTCCTGTGCATGCCCCCGTGTTGCCACTCAAACTTAAACAATTATGAGTTCACGCTGACATGTTTTTTCCCCTACAAAACGTGAGTATTCAAAAGTAGTCAGTGTTAAAAATATGCAAGGTAGATTGTGTACATGCTATGATGTGGTATATTTAGCTAAATAGCTAGCTCGCTGACTTCGCTGAGACAGGCAGAGATAAGCAACAACCCATTGTTGGGAGGTGAGCAGCTACTCTACAGTGCTACACTCACGTCTTTGCCCAAAAGTTCATTTTTAACTTTAAGCTCCACGTGTTTTTAGGAGCTTCGCTTTTATTGCACTTCCGTCTCACTGATGTAAACACGAGGCCTGTTGTCCATCACATCCTTCCGTAGGAGAAAAATTTAATTTGAGCGCCTGGAGGTGAAAAATGCGTGTCCAAATGATCACCCTCTTAAACCTTTGCAGTCCATCCAAGATTTGCAGGCCAGTGGACAGCTCATGTTTGTGAATGTGTGTGGACTTGGTCTCTCTCAGGTGGAAAATTCTCCCTGATCCTCTTGAATGTGTTTTGGAAAGGATGTTGACCACTGTTTTTTGATTTGATGATTAAAAAAGAAATCACAAGTATTTTTATGCTGGCAAAATTCAGATTTTTAGTTACTGATTTCTTGTTATTTAATCAATGCTTTGCCAGGCTACTCTGGAGATGCATGACGGGGGGTTATAAACACAAACATGATTGTGTTTGTTTTTTTTTGTTTTTTGTTTTCTGTACAAGCCGTACAGCCGTTTGTTTGGCTGTAGCCTGCCCAAACTGTGTTTCTGTGTAATATGACTTGAATGCTGGTCCATACTGATGATGGTTCAGCAGCCGTGCTGATGCATTCACAGAAGACTGAAGAAGATGCATGAGAAAGCAAACAGCAGCTTTGCTTGTGTTGATTATGCCCTGTAGTTTCTAATTATATTATGAAGGACGCCCATGAGCATCATTTCCTATCATTCTCTTTGCATAAGTAGATTCAGCCCTATCCCAGGTAGTTCCATTTCCAGAATGTATGGCAATGCAGAGTTCTGTTTGTTTTGTCAATGGGCATTACACATTTGAAATAAAGTCAGAATGAAACTAATTTACTTGTTATGTATTTGTCTCAGTCTTTCTTTTCTTTCTCAGTAAATATCAGCAAATCACTTAATTTCAACAATTTGGAATTTATTTTATTTCACTGGCAAATCAAAGGTCAAACTTAATCAATGGTCTATACAGGCGGGATTTGTGTAGGCTACGTGTTGTCTTTGTCCAAGTCTCATTTTGACCGCAATATGTTCCCTTTTCCAAGCTTAAAGTGATGTCTACATGGAAACACTGCCCTACTGTGGTAGGGTCTTGTAGTTACCCATTTGCGCAAAATCTGTACGTGCACCTAGAGTCGATAAGGCTCATGTCAAAATACAAGTTGTCTTAAAGTAACAACAGCAACGGTAAAGTTGAGGAGTCCGTGATGACAAACTGTCACATATTACGAATGTTACTGGCATGTTAAGCTTTAGCCTATTTCCCTTATGAGTCACTACCCTCGTGTGTTGGGAGATTCCAGAAGAAAGCCCTTACGTCTGCCTGCCGTAATCTGGTTCATCTTCTAAAGCCTACCGTGAGTAAATTAATGTGAACCTAACCTTCAGCAAGGAACACCGGCGGAATGTGGTTTCAGTGACACCCTGAACTCGGTCTTGGTCAGATGTACAGCAATATGACCCAACGATCATTATTAACTGAACACTGCACTGAGTTCATATATCAATATCAAGGCTTCTCTTCTCGTAGGCTTCTGAGAAGTCCCTGGTAATGGGCAATACTGAAATGATATGTGCAATATCCTGTTAACAAATGCGTTATTTATTTTTTGCGTTATAAGAGGATTGCCCATAAGGAAACCGATAACATGAAAAACCGAGGCCAGGCAAGGGACGCGCCAGTGTTTAAAAAGTAATACAGTACCCATGATGCACCGTCTAAGCTGTCATTGGTGGCTGGAGCTGTCACAAGTGCATACAGGTGACCGGAGTGCGGGCAACACTGTAACATCACGGCAAGCTGAAAGAAAACAAATAGTTACTGGTGTGTGTGCGAGGAGGAGTGACGAAGTTGAGTTTACGGAGAAGTCTCAAAAGCAATCGCTTCGCTCAACGGTATTAATGTAAATATTCGTGGACTGATTAAATCGCTAGTGACAGTAAGGGCTACAATATCCACTGTCATAGTCGCGCATTTTCCCGATCCTGTGCTCAACTTCGTACTTTCTGACCTTCAGCGGGTAAGTGATACAGCCCACTAGCCTTCTGCCTCTGTGTCCAAATAAGTCGGGCCCGTTTAGTGTGAACACTGGAATTACCTTTGGCAGCAACTGGAACTTTGTGTCTCGGCTTTTATAAA
Organism: Alosa pseudoharengus; assembly: GCF_046254945.1. Taxonomy (NCBI): domain Eukaryota; kingdom Metazoa; phylum Chordata; class Actinopteri; order Clupeiformes; family Clupeidae; genus Alosa; species Alosa pseudoharengus. Next base: position 36,634,127 of record NW_027468837.1, read on the forward strand.
AGTCACTTTATGTGTCTGTCTTGGCTGTTGTGTGGGGAAAGAAAAAGGCGTGAACCTGACTTGTAAATCGCAGAAATGTGTTGCATTCATGAAGAAGTGTCTGACAGACTGTGAAACGGGCTTATTAAAAGCAATTAAAACAGTTATCCTTTATTGTCTTTATCCAAATGTGTTTGTAGTTTTTAGCGTGCTATTTTGTGTTGCCTAACTTTTTTAAAAGTAAATGCAATGACCGTTTGTTTTTTGTCTCATGCATTTTTGCATGATTTGTGGTGCATTGATGGTTCATGTCACTCCATTTTGGTCGAATGCAACCTTATTACGATGTTGACTGCATCGGTTTAGGGTTAGCCCATGAGTTTGCAGAAGAGGCGGCCTAGGCCACTTCACTAATGATAGCTACATGAGCTCAAGATATGTGGCTATGTTTAAACAAGGTGTCTGATAGCCCTTATGTAACGTGAACTTTGCTGGAAAGCTCAGGACAGGGAGCAACTAGAACCATTGGTGCCGTTAGATTGACCAATGGCCGTGCAGTTACCCCCTTTATACGGCGAGAGCGTCCCTATTTACACACAAGATATATTTAGAGCAGATCGGTTATTTTTAACGTGACTCAACATGGCCGTTGAAATGACTTCATTGCCGCTCTAAGCGCTGTCCCGGTCCTAGCTGCGCGCGTCCGTGTGGCCGTTGCTGTGCTGTCGGTGCGCCTCCGCGTGCCGCGCATACAGACTGTCAAAGTAATCTCCGTCCGCACTCCAACATCTGCTCTCTCTATGAACAGAACAGAATGACCGTCAAAATACAATCATTTAAACCGCTTTCATCTGCCTGCATCGTTTCTCTGTACGTGCGTCAGCGCGCTGCACATTGTGGAGATGGTAAACTAGTTTTGAAAGTTATACCCTCGGCTGGATATTTTCACGGAGCTTTCCCGGTTGTTGTATTTGCTATCAGCAATTATGACCGTTTCATTTTGTGCTACAGTGCCAGGCTACAACCTTTCCGTTGTCAGAGACCTTTTTATTATATTAGCTGAAAGGTCCAGGGTTCTGCGTCCAGGAGCACCATTATAGGTCCTCGTGGACCAGATAGTGCCGGTTAACCTGCCACTAGTCTATTTAATCAGACAGACAATGATGGGTCAAAGGTGACTTTGGGTCAATATCCCTGGTGACCTGGCCAGGTAGATGGCCCCCAACATGAAAAGGCTCTCTGCACAAAACAAAACAAATCTAGGTAATTTGGGTCTTGTTTATGAATTAGTGCTGTTGTTTCTGCTGCTGCTGTGATATATCAACTGTAAAGTTGTGTTGTAGTGAGTGGGACAGTCCGTAGTAGTAGTGTTTCTAATATCCAATGGCAGTAGTGTGTAGTAGGGTTTTGTTGTGATGCTAAACAGTGCCCCTGTGTCCGGCTAGCAACCTGCACGCATGGAGAGCAGTGCAGCCCAGTAGGCTGTCATGCTAGCGTCTCCATTTTACACAGGGGCTGTCCTTCCTTTCCCCCGAGCTAGAAATGCCAGAAGCTTCGCAGTCGGTGCAGGAAAATCAAGTTTACTGGGAGCAGTGCGACGATTAGCTGGTGTGGAAGGACGGCTTTATCTCCGCGCCTTATACTGATGCTCTGATAAGCCCAGTGTCTGCGCTCTGCCTGTGTGTGTGTGTGTGTGTGTGTGAGAGTGTGAGTTCGCCAGGAGTTCAGGCTTCACCTAGCACAGCAGAAAGCAGAAATGACAGGGTTTTCATGTTTGTTTTGATATGATTCAGGGACAGATATCCATATATAAGTACTGTAACACACACACACACAAGCACACCTGTCATCGGCAGAAAGTAATGTTAGATAATTATTCATTAATAACTATGTTATATTATGTTAGTTGACCTGAAACCCTATTGATGTTAACTCACAGAGACTGGTCTCGTTAGAGGCTGACTGAGCATTTCTGCCTATATGGCTGTTGTTGCAGGTTCTACTAAACTTTAAAAACTTCCTGTTGTATTTATTTATTGTTGTTGGTTCTACTAAACTTTAAAAACTCCCTGCTGTACTTCTTGTTGTTGCTGGTTCTACTAAACTTTAAAAACTCCCTGGTGCTGTGGGATCCTTTCACTTTCCCTCATCATGAGTCAGATGAAGATGTTTTCAGAAGTGTGTATTTAGTCATATTATGTTACTCTGAAAGGTCAGAGGTCAGAGGTCGTGGAGGTTGCCATAGTTACTTAGAAGGATCATGGGTCATGCTGTCATGTAAAGTACATTTTCTCCTGTCTTCTCTTCCATCTCTCTCTCTCTCTCCTTCCCTAAAAAGTGCTAAGGTAGTGCTTTATCCATTGCTGTGTGTGTGTGTGTGTGTGTGTGTGTGTGTGTGTGTGTGTGTGTGTGTGTGTGTGTGTGTGTGTGTGTGTGAGTGTGAGTGAGCCGCTTTTCTGTAAATGTGCAACCTGATCGGGTGACTCGTCTGTGACAGAACAGAGAGTGAGGGAAAGAAAGAGAGAGGGAAGGTGAGGGAAAGGGAGAGAGAGTTTTTGAGAGAGAGAAAGAAAGAGGGAGAAAGTGAGGGAGAGAGAAAGGTGAGAATGAGAGAGGGAGATAGAGAGAAAGAGTTATTGAGAGAGAGGTGAGAGTGAGAGAGGGAGAAAGAAAGAGTGAGAGGGAGAAAGAGAGAGAGTTATTGAGAGAGAGGGGGAGAAAGAGTGAGAGGGAGAAAGAGAGAGAGAAAGGGGAGAGTGAGGGACTCAGACCCCAGGCGATGGAGCATGCAGGGAGCAGTGAGAGAGAGTTATTGAGAGAGAGAGGGAGAAAGAGTGAGAGGCAGAAAGAGAGAGAGAAAGGGGAGAGTGAGGGACGAGGGAGCATGCAGGGAGCAGTGGGGCGTTAAATGCAACAGCTGTCCTCAAGAATGAGAATCAAACACACATACACACACACACACACAAACACACACACACTCGCTCTATATCTTCAGAGGCTCCAGAAGACACCACGGATTCTTCTCCTTCCTCTTTGTCTTCTTCTTCCTCATCTTCAGCTGGTAATCATTGTCTTGATGTTGATTTACCATTCATAAGTCTATACTGTCTAGCTGTCTTCCCACTGACTTACTTAGCTGGCGTGTGGTCCTGTGGCCTCTGTCCCTCTGGAGGTCAGGAAGTCAGGCCTACTCTCCAATGAGTTTTACATTCTTACAGTAGTGTAAATATCATACATGAAACCAAATTGAAACTGAAGATATATGGACAAAATGTAAAAATATGAAACACGTGTATCTGCAGAATACTAATAGCATAAACACGAAGTGCCAGATATAAGTGTCCCCCCCCCCCCCCGTCATGCAGGGAAACCGGTCTTACCTGTTCCAATGCACATGCTGTGTGGTGGCATCCTGTTTGGCCTGCAGTACAGGGTCAGTCTTGTTTAGCTTGAGATCCTGTGTAGAAGAGGCCATGGTTCGAATTGGGGGGGGTCCGACCCCCAAACTTCCGACTTGGACCCTCCCAAAAGGGATGAAATTAATAGTTTGGGGGGTACTGAAAAAAATGAAATAACATTTAATGTTATCCAATATTGCATGTAATTAAATGCAGTATTACCATCACATACCAACAATTCAGGATATAATCTAATGAAATACGATTTTCAAACCCTCACCCCCATTGGGCTGTACCATTTACGTTCAGATTGTGTTCTTTGCTATGATATAATACTGACGAATTAAAACAAATGCACAGTGTAGGCTGCAAAAGCCTGATATATGAATGGGTTAACAAGCGGTGGCAATACATTTGTCTTATATTTCACTGCCTTTGTAACATAGTGATAGCCAACCTTTGAAAAACATTGAGTAGCAAGATCGCTATGGTTTAACCGGAGGCCTCCCTTCCACTTGAAACGCTACGTGAACATATAATAAGTCATTTGGACCTGAAATGTCTTTCCTCGCTGGCATTATTAGAGATCAGCCTGTCATAAAAGCCTACTGTAGTTGTAAGTTGTAAGTGGTGCTATGCCCAGACCCAGCTCTTTAGAGAACATCTCCTCTCATAGCACCACTTACAACAAGTCTTGCTGTTCCCAGCACTTACTAACCGTCTTAAACTGACACGTAACTGTTAAAAACATCACTCACTGATGCACTTATTCTTACTGTACTCTACCGTTTTTAAATTGCCCTAAAATTGTTGAGAATTGCTTTAAAACTTGTTTACCATGTTGTACAGTTGCTTTGGTTAAAAAAGCGTCAGTCAAATGTAATGTAATGTAATGTAATGTAATAAAAGCGTATTGCTGCACAAATGTTTTGTGATATAACACCAGGCGCACAATGCACTAGGCTACATTATATGAAATCATTTTTTTTATTTGCTTGATGTTTGGTAGGCTAGGTGAACTTGGCTATTAAACGGGACTTTGCTAGGTGAACTTGACTATTAAACGGGAGACTTTCTGTAGCCCATCTGTAAACAATTCTGGGTCTTAAATTTAAGTCGCATGTTTGCCAATTCTGTGCTATTGGTCTGTATGCATATCCATGTTTGCATTGCACTGCTATATCAAAAATTATTTTTAGACTGTTGCGCGCAATTTTACGCACGGGATGCACCTTGAAACAGTGTTTACCCCTGCCCAAATTCAACCCTTGCCATAACGTGTAGGGTGCATTGTGCTTGCTAGATTAGTTTCTTTTAACTTGTCGGCCAGCCAGCCACGATCATATGACCTTTATTTCGAAGGAAAATTGACTGTGAACCACAAGTGTGAAATCATGTATGTGAGCCTATATAAAATGGAGAATGATGTCACCAATCAAAATAGCTGTACCCCCCAAAGCTCACGGTATAATAGATCTGGTGGAGATCTGGTAGAAGAGAAGCATCCCTCCTCTCATTTAGCCTGAGATCTGGTGGAGATCTGGTAGAAGAGAAGCATCCCTCCTCTCATTTAGCCTGAGATCTGGTGGAGATCTGGTAGAAGAAAAGCATCCCTTCTCTCATTTAACTGGAGATCTGGTGGAAGAGAAGCATCCTTCGTCTCATTCAGCCTGAGATGTGGTGGAGATCTGGAGGTGAAGAAGCCTCCTGGTGGTGGAGATGTGGCAGTGCAATGGGCTGAGTGTAAGCAAAGTCCTTTTAGGCAAGTCCCTCCACTCGGTGGCCATATTGCAACTTTTTGGGCACTCACAACACCAACCAAGCAAGGCTTCACAACACCAACCTTGCTCCAGCGGCCAGTTCACAACACATGATTGGCACGATTTCTTAACAACACACCATATGATTGGCTCAATGTATTCACATGTCAATGTTTTGACGAAGAAGGGATGGGATATGTGTAGACAACGGCCATATTGGCGTTACACAAACTAGCCCCATGCATTTCTATGGAGGATTTTTTGAGTGCTGCGTCTCCTCATTAGAAAGTATCTGGTGTAAGAGCAGAGCTGATGCACTCTGGGTAAACACACAGCCCCAGGAGGTCAGGTCAGAGGTCATGACCCATTGGTGACCGACTCAGCTGTGCATTTGGGCTGTGTTGTCCCCAGGCTTTGTTCTGATCCACCACTGGACCACTGGTAAATAATAGGCGGCTATTTTGAACCCTCTCTTCTCAGTGACGTTGGTTGCAGTGTAAACTGCTCTGACCTTTGAGCCAGTAGCACCTTCCAGAGAGATCTGGGGGACCCTGTCAGTGATGCTGTATAGACCTCTGAAGTTTGCCTACAAAAAAGCTTTTTTTTTTTTATGGGAAAATAACGTGGGGATTTTGAATTATCACACCTGGGGACGAAAAAATCGGAAAATGCAACGTTTTGCTCTACACAGTTTTGTCCTCTGCCTTCAAGTGGATACTGTGATCACTGGTAGGTGAAGACGGCACACTTTGATCTTTGCTACCCCAGAGCTAACTTACAATGCAACTTGCCATAGGTTGCTAGCTTCAATTAACACCCGGATCTCCTTATATGTACCCTGGAAATCCAGAGTCCTCACAAGAGCACAATGGAATTGTCTCTGCGAGACACTCTGGCAATGAGCAATGATGCACGTTATTTTTACCCCAAATTCCGCGGAACCAGCTAAACTGATGAAGACAGCGCTGCAACGTTGGAGGACAGTACACATTGGTCGTAGTGTTATCCGATTGCGTCAAAGTCCGAAATCATTCAGAGTAAACATGGTCTAGTGTTATCCAATTGCGTACAGTGAGATTTTTAAATGCATGCTTGTTAAGTATAAGTATATATACTCTTTTGATCCCGTGAGGGAAATTTGCCTCCCCTCGAGTTGGGCCATTACATTGTTCGTGGCCAGACCCTTAATCTTTCTAGATTACCAGGGTCTGGATTTTCCAGGCTACCTTATATGGGCAAATATGGCAGCTTTGGTTCCTTTTTGTAGGCAAACCTGTGATGGCATCCCGTGACGTCATGATTAGGGGCTCAGTCACCACCACCAGAGGGCAACCAACAGGGCTCGCTAGGTCCTTTTGCACACCAGAGGGCAACCAACAGGGCTCGCTAGGTCCTTTTGCACACCAGAGGGCAACCAACAGGGCTCGCTAGGTCCTTTTGCATACAGGAGGCTGGACCGCAGGGCTCGCTAGGTCCTTTTGGATACAGGATGCTGGACCGCAGGGCTCGCTAGGTCCTTTTGCATACAGGAGGCTGGACAACAGGGCTCGCTAGGTCCTTTTGGACACAGGAGGCTGGACAACAGGGCTCGCTAGGTCCTTTTGGATACAGGAGGCTGGACCGCAGGGCTCGCTAGGTCCTTTTGCATACAGGAGGCTGGACTTCAGTGACCGTTATCATACGCCATATTTGACTGTCCTGAACGGGAACATGACCTGTGCCTTATTGGGCTCAATCAGACTGTGTTTCTTCTCTCTAACCATCTAGTATTAGTATAAGTATATTACTCTTTTGATCCCGTGAGGGAAATTTGGTCTCTGCATTTATCCCAATCTGTGAATTAGTGAAACACACTCAGCACACAGTGAACACACAGTGAGGTGAAGCACACACTAATCCCGGCGCAGTGAGCTGCCTGCAACAACAGCGGCGCTCGGGGAGCAGTGAGGGGTTAGTTGCCTTGCTCAAGGGCACTTCAGCCGTGCCTACTGGTCGGGGTTCGCACCGGCAACCCTCCGGTTACAAGTCCAATGCGCTAACCAGTAGACCACGCCGTTTAAGAGAGTCAGAATTGAAACACAACTGAAGAACCCCCCCCCCCCTTCGATTGGATGCGCCACCTCTCGTTAATTCACTGATGAAGGCATAGTTTATGATTGATAGATGCTTCCGCCATCCACCTTTCTCTCTCCCTCTCCCTCTCTCTCTCTTTCTCTCTGGTGAAGTGGTGATGACATCTGGGAAATTCAACTCTACTTCCCTCTGCCTTTTTCCACCACAGTTCCTCTCTCTCAGAGTAGCTCTCTCTCTCTCTCTCTCTCTCTCTCTCTCTCTCTCTCTCTGGTGTAGCCATCAGGAAGCAGCTGTGCTGTGCTGTAGGGTGTTGGTGTGGTAACTTCACGGCGGTGTGACTGCATGGGCGCCATCAGGGTTTGGTGGCCTTTAGGAGAAGTGGCATCACCATGCAGCTCCTTCCTCTCCAGGGCTGAGCATCCTTCCTCTTTCTACTGGTGCTCTGATTTTCACACACACACACTAAACACACACACACACACACACACACACACACATGCTCACACATGCTCACACTTACAAAGCGCAGTACATTCACAGGGAGGGTAGGATCTGTAATATGTTGGAGGAAGAGGAGGGGAGGATGCATCCTCTGTAGTGTGCTGGAGGAAGAGGATGGGAGTATGCATCCTCTGTAGTATGTTGGAGGGAGAGGAGGGGAGTATGCATCCTCTCTAGTATGCTGGAGGAAGGGGGGGTGCATCCTCGATAGTGTGCTGGAGGGAGAGGAGGGGAGAATGCATCCTCTCTAGTATGCTGGAGGAAGGGGGGGTGCATCCTCGATAGTGTGCTGGAGGGAGAGGAGGGGAGGATGCATCCTCTGTAGTATGCTGGAGGGAGAGGAGGGGAGTATGCATCCTCTGTAGTGTGCTGAAGGGAGAGGAGGGGAGGATGCATCCTCTGTAGTGTGCTGGAGGGAGAGGAGGGGAGTATGCATCCTCTGTAGTGTGCTGAAGGGAGAGGAGGGGAGGATGCATCCTCTGTAGTGTGCTGGAGGGAGAGGAGGGGAGTATGCATCCTCTCTAGTATGCTGGAGGAGGGGAGGATGCATCCTCTGTAGTGTGCATGAGGCTTAGTGTTGGCGCTCAGTGCTGATATCTTATTTTAAGCCTTAACAATCACCATAATCCCTCTCAGCAGCATCGCTCACATCTTACACACCCCAGATACTTCAATTAGATAATGATGATGATTTACAGGCCCGTTAGACACGAGCAGCTGGCAGAGGGCTGGACAGTGGACCATATGAGTGTGTTGACTGGTATTTAGCAGACGCTTCTATCCAAAGCGACGCAGGCTCGCAACGTCAAGTTTGGGACTCAATGGCGCGCCATCCTAGCCTGACGAGCCAGACCCACATTAAAATGGGTCTGGCTCGTCAGGCTAAAATCACTGTTCGCAGCGCTCAGTCCGAGGGGCGGGATAATCGGTTGTCTTTCAAATTCCCTCTGCACGCAATAGGACAGCGATATGAGCCCTATGCGTTTTCCCACCAGCGGAGCTAGTTGGCTAGTTCAAACTTTTGCCAACTTAAAAAAAGCTTAACTCGTGTCACACTGTTCGCCAACAGCAACATCCATCTTCTTTGTTTTCAAGTAGCAGGGAATTCAAGCCAAACCGTTGCAACTCTGCCATCAATCATTATGTTAAGCCCGCCTAACAACTCTATACACGATTTGATTGGCCTGATAGAAGTTTAATTTTTCGAGCTCACAAGCCAACGGAGAGTTGCTAGACTAGCCCGCCACTAGGGTGCGTCTAGATTTCTAGGCTAGGGCCATTAGATTGCTACGCGGTGTCGTTATCACCGCTCCGCCATGTTGGTGTGTGAGTGTGTGTATGAGCGTGAAACTTTCATGCAGTGTTCTGTATGCAACCCATGCTTACTCGCTTAGTGCATGAATTTCAACAGGATAGTGTCGTCTCAAATAGCAGGATAGTGTCGTCTCAAATCGCAGGATAGTGTCGTCTCAAATCGCAGGATAGTGTCGTCTTAAATCGCAGTTCTCTGCACTTCACATACACAATGTTTAAACATAATGTTACTCGTGTCCTCTATTTGACAGCGGCATAGTCATACTTAACAGTTCACAGTTTAACAGTTAAATATTATAACGTGCTCGTATATCTGCAAGGTGTGTTTTCCACCACGGTTGTTTGGGGGGGGTGTAGTTTCTAAGTAGGCATTGTGTTTGGGAGGTGTATTTTTTCAGGAGGCGTTGTATATAGGAAATGTAGTTTTTATGAGTAGGCGTTGTGTTTGGGAAGTGTAGTTTTTGAGTAGGCATTGTGTTTGAGAGGTTAGTTTCTGAGTAGGCGTTGTGTTTGGGAGGTGTAGTTTCTGAGTTGGCGTTGTGTTTGGGGAGGTGTAGTTTATGGGCTTTGTGTATGGGATTTTTTTTTTTTTTTTATGAGTAGGCGTTGTGTATGGGAAATGTAGTTTTTTTTGAGTAGGCATTGTGTATGGGAAATGTAGTTTTTTATGAGTAGGCGTTGTGTATGGGAAATGTAGTTTTGTATGAGTAGGCGTTGTGTATTGGAAGTGTTTACTCCAAAGCCTCACCCTGTTCAACCCTCACAGCTAAACATGGTCACTGCTGCTGCCACTGCCACTGCATACCATTGACTAACTTCCCAAAGCATCTCATCCTCGTGTCCTCTCTCTCTCTCTCTCTCTCTCTCTCTCTCTTTCTCTCTCTCTCTCTCTCTCACTGTCTCTCTCTCTCCCTCTGCTCTCAAGCCCCCACCTCTTCCTGTCTCTCTCCTTTCCTCTCTCCCTCTTTCTTTTACCCTATCTATCCCCCCTCTTTCTTTCTCTCTCTCTCTCTCTTTCTCTCTCTCTCTCTGTCTCTGAGTCTCTCTCACACATGCCAGCTAGGTCAAAGGCTGGCATACTTGTCATACCGCTGAGAGAGAACGGCACCGGTGCAGCCCCCTTTCGTGTGTGTGTGTGCAGGGGAGAGGCGGCGAGGGAGGTGGAATTCTCACTAAAAGCCTGCGGAATCCTGGCCCCTACGTCAGCACTGGTGTGCGGGGGGCAGGAGGCGCTCGGGGGGGACAGGGGGGGCATGTCGCCGGCCAACAGATCAGCTGATCGTGTCACGGATGCAGCATAGAACTGGCCCAGAACTGCAACCAATCTGGCAACCACAGGCTGTATACTGTATGACTGGCACAGACCTGTCGCAGAATAGGGGCACATGTCGCAGAACTGGGGATCAGAATTGAAGCACATTTGGCAACCACAGACTGATAATACCTGCCAGGGGTCTGAAATGGAGAACTGAAGCATTGATGGCACTGCCAGCTGATAACGGCATGGGCATGGGTGCTGCCCACTGATAACAGCATGGGCATAGCCATTTGGCATGGGCATAGCCTGGGTTTGCATCAGAACCTTTTCTCCTGTCCTGTTGAAGACTGAAGTGAGGAGGCTTGCAGCAGGTCCTCTCTGCTCCACGTCCTGAGACTTTATTAATGTCATTTGATCTCTGCGCCTCCTCAGGGAGTGGACCAACGTGTGTGTGTGTGTGTGTGTGTGTGTGTGTGTGTGTGTGCGTGTGTGCGTGCGTGCGTGCGTGCGTGCGTGCGTGCGTGCGTGCGTGCGTGCGTGTGCGTGTGTGTGTGTGTGGACCAACAACCTGAGCCAGAGCTGCAGAGCTGAGCTCAGTTACTAGGTGCACAAAGCACAAGTCAGTCAACGTCTGTGTGTTTTATAAGTTGTGCTTATTTAGTGAGGTTATTGTACAGAAGTGTGTGTCTATGTGTGGGTGTGGGTGTTATAAGCTGTGCTTATTTAGTAAGTTTAGAGTGCAGAAGTGTGTGTGTGTTTGCCTTATGAGCTATACTTATTTACTAAATGCACAGTGCAAAAAAGTGTGTGTCTGGGAATTGACATGAGAGAAATACTTTTTGTGTATGTAACTGCTCTGCCTGAATTGTCCTGTGTGTGTGTGTGTGTGTGTGTGTGTGAGAGAGAGAGAGTGTGTGTGTGTCTCTCTCTCTACACACTGTGGGCCTTTTGTCACGAGCACAAGAAGCTAGCCTCCCCCAGCCCTGCCACGCCATTGGTCAGCACTCACGCAGCTGCTGGGGCCAATGAGAGCGGAGCAGGCCAGGCCAGCGCTGGCGGGGTGTGGGGCGGGGCGTGGGGCGGGGCGGCGGTGGACAGAAATAATACTGTATACGCATTGTTGTCTCAATTTAGTTTATTAAGACCGCTCCAGTGTGCACTGCCCACAACAGTCCCTTTGTCCCCAACGCCGATGAATGTCAGGCCTATGACGCTCGCACTGTTCTCCCTCTCCAGCCAATCAGCTCGCACTGTTGGCTCCCTCTCCAGCCAATCAGCTTGCACTGTTCTCCCTCTCCAGCCAATCAGCTTTCACCCTGCTCTGACGTTAAATGTCAGAGGTCAGCAGTGGAGCCTACGGCCTGTGTGACTGTGTGTGTGTGAGAGAGAGGGCCTTGTGTGTCTTTGTGACTGTGTGTGTGTGTGAGAGAGAGTGCCTTGTGTGTCTGTGTGACTGTGTGTTTGTGTGTGTGTGAGAGAGAGAGAGTGCCTTGTTTGTTTTCTTTATTCATACATGCTGACAACTATGCACGCGGGTCTTGGTGTGTGTTCACCTTCATATATTTGTGAGTGGGTGTGTGTGTAGTTATATTAGTGTATGATTATGTACTGTGTGTGTGTGTGTGTGTGTGTGTGTGTGTGTGTGTGTGTGTGTGTGTGTGAATGTGTGCGCTCAGCAGCATAAGAATGGCATCACTGTCGGCAGCTCTCTGTGTAGTTGGAACAAAAGGAGCAAAACAAAACTCAATCTATAGCATCAGATCACAAAGCCCTGAGCAGAGCCACAGCAGAACTAGCCAATAGGATGCAGAGTCACAACAGAACTAGCCAATAGGATGCAGAGTCACAACAGAACCAGCCAATAGGATGCAGAGCCACAGCAGAACTAGCCAATAGGATGCAGAGTCACAACAGAACCAGCCAATAGGATGCAGAGTCACAACAGAACCAGCCAATAGGATGCAGAGTCATAACAGAATCAGCCAATAGGATGCAGAGCCACAGCAGAACCAGCCAATAGGATGCAGAGCCACAGCAGAACCAGCCAATAGGATGCAGAGGCACAGCAGAACCAGCCAATATGACGCAGAGTAGAGACTCAGGACCAGCCAATAGGAGGCAGAGCAGAGGGAGAGAGAGAGTGCTCCTCACACATGGGCCTGGCGTCACCTCAGGCCGCACACACAAACAGAGAGCTTGGAGGTGCTGTGTGCTAAGGGAGGTTCCTTGAGGTACAGTGTGCTCCTAAAGAGAGTTGGGAGGTGCTGTGTGCTAAGGGAGGTTCCTTGAGGTACAGTGTGCTCCTAAAGAGAGTTGGGAGGTGCTGTGTGCTAAGGGAGGTTCCTTGAGGTACAGTGTGCTCCTAAAGAGAGTTGGGAGGTGCTGTGTGCTAAGGGAGGTTCCTTGAGGTACAGTGTGCTCCTAAAGAGAGTTGGGAGGTGCTGTGTGCTAAGGGAGGTTCCTTGAGGTACAGTGTGCTCCTACAGAGAGTTGGGAGGTGCTGTGTGCTAAGGGAGGTTCCTTGAGGTACAGTGTGCTCCTACAGAGAGCTGGGAGGTGCTCAGGGGGGTGCTGTGTGCTCCTACACATAATGAGTTGTGTGTGTGTGTGTGTGTTACGCCCGTGCCCTTTTGCTCTAGCCCTGTGAACCCTAGCTGCTGGAGAGTTCTGGATGGCCCTGCCCTGACTGATCTATCCGGGGCAGTCCATCCTCCGATTACATGTCTGGGGGCAGATTTATTACTGCTGTTCTGTCGCTGCCAGGAGATCAAATCCATTGCAGCTCTTCAGTTCAGGAAGTAGGACGCTTCGCTGAGTCATTGTTATTTTATACCTGAAGAGTGTTGTTTTTGTCATTGATGTTTCACACCTGATAAGTGTTGTCTTTGTCATTGCTGAATTGCCCCTGGAGAGTGTTGTTTTTCTCATTGCTGTTTTACACTTGAGGAGTGTTGTTTTTCTCATTGCTGTTTTACACTTGAGGAGTGTTGTTTTTCTCATTGCTGTTTTACACTTGAGGAGTGTTGTTTTTCTCATTGCTGTGTTATTGCTGGGCTTCCCCTGTAGTCAGGGGTCATTGCTGCGCCTCGGGCCGAGACAGGGAAAAATGCGGTCAGTCACAGAGTTCTCCTCTCTTGCCTAACAGCTCAGCTTTTTCCGCCGATGAGAACCGTTTCCCTAAAGGCCAGCCCTGGTGGGCCTTGTGTAATAACACCAGTGACTCCGTTACCTCCTCAGCAGTGGCACGCCAGCTGTACCTGTGTGTGTGTGTGTGTGTGTGTGTATCCCTGACACTATTTCTTCCAAACTACTGACATCAGAAGAACATCAGAATATGCATCCAGGGGTCCAGACTAACATTTTGCATTGGTTGCACTGGTGCGCCTAACTTTTTTATTTAGGTGCACCAGCACAAAATTTAGGTGCACCCAAATTTTTCATCGCGGCACCTTTAACGTCACAATTTCAAGGTCCCCTTTTTATTGCTCTCCATATACATTCCATGTCTGAGCTGTTGTCAGAGCATGGACCAGGAATGACAGTATTCATTTGATTTGGAGCCTCCACCACTTTGACGACATCAGTAATATTGAATGCTGTGATCATTCACATCAGTGGCGATCCTAGTCTCTGCTCGACCCTCCACACACACATGGAAAATGATGGCTTGTCATATGTTTCTATTTCATATTTTGGAATTTATAAACATTATATATTTTGTTAATAATGTATAGTATTGTATGATCTGCATAATTACTAAAAGCTAAAAATATTTAGTAATTTAAATACTTCATATTGATTTTTTTCAACTATTACAGTTGTCTTCAATGTTATTATAGTGGTGGTGTGTAGGTCTAATTGAGTGCCTGTCACTTTAAAAAGAACGTCAAAGTAATTAGCTTTCATTATCATGGTTTTAGGCTAGAGGAAAATAGTCGCACATCGTCCAAGGATATATGGATGCAATTCATTATGTTTTCTATGTCATTTGATAAAATAAATGTTCGAAAAACTAACAAGTCAAAGAAAATATTTATGGGATCATAAAAGACATAGTCATAGTCAAGTTTATTTATATAGCACAATTTAAAACAATCTGTGGTTGACCAAAGTGCTCAAAAAAAAAAAAAAACAGATAAATAAATAGTTAATATAAGACAAAATGAATCAAGACACACACAAAAAAAAACAGGAAACTAAAACTAAAATAATATGTACATATATATAGCCTATAATTAAATTCCACAATTCATTTAAAAGCCATTAATAGCATATGTAGATCTAATGTGAAAAGGGAGGTTGTTCCACAACTTGGGCCCAGCTACTGAAAAAGCACGGTCACCTTTATTTTTTAGACGACTCTGAGGTACTGAGAGCAGTAGTTTATCTGATGACCTCAGAGTTCTGGGAGGGCAGTGAAAGTGTACAAGCTCACTTAGGTATTGGGGAGCTTGTCCATTTAAAGCTTTAAAGACAAAAAGAAGAATTTTGTAATCTACTCTAAATTTAACTGGTAGCCATTACAGAGATTTCAAAACTGGAGAAATATGTTGTGTCTTTTTAGACTTGGTGAGCAGCCTTGCAGCTGCATTTTGCACCATCTGAAGTCGGGATAGAGTGGACTGAGTGACACCAAAATAAAGGGAGTTACAGTAGTCCAGACGGGATGAAATAAAGGCATGGATCAATATCTCAAAGTCTTTGAAAGAAAGCATAGTTTTGGCTTTACTTAAGATTCTAAGGTGGTAAAAAGATGACTTGACAACAGTTAATTTGTTTCTCAATTTTAAAATCAGGGTCAAGTAGAAAGCCAAGATTTCTTGCATAAGGTTTTACAAATCTGGCAAAAGACCCTAGTTCACTAATTGCATTATTTGCCGCTTCATGTGAACCAAAAAATAGAATTTCTGTTTTGGATTCATTCATTTTTTAAAAAATGGGTCGACATCCATTGTTTAATCTCTTTTAGGCAATTAAGCAATGGGTTTAGAGCACCAGAGGAACCACATTTAAATGGGAGATACAGTTGTGTATCATCCGCATAGCAATGATAGGATATACCGTGCTTTTTCATAATTTGACTGAGTGGCAACATGTACATGTGAGAATAAAATACAACTAAGCACTGATCCCTGTCGAACACCATAAGATAAGGGGGCAGATGAAGATGAAGTATCATTGAAAGAAACTGAAAAGGTTCTTCCCTCTAAGAAGGAGGCAAACCATTTCAGTGCAGTTCCTGAAATTCCAACCTCAACCTTATCTGCCCTCAACCTTATGACATTAGGTGCACCAGTGCGACCCAGGAAAAATTTTAGTCGCACCCTTAACAATTTCGGTCGCATTTGCGACCAAATTGGTCTCTCTCTGGAGCCCTGGCATCCTTCTGCAGACCTTTTCACTGATATTTTTGAAGATTCACAAACATCAGTGTGTGTGTCTGGGTTAGTATGTTCAGATTGTGTGGGCATGTCTGGGGAAATGTGTTTGTGTGTGTGTGTGTGTGTGTGTGGATGTGTGTGTGTGTGTGTGTAGATATGTGGTCATGTATGATCGATCCATATTCAAATGTGATCATAGAGCAGAAATCACGCGCCCACCTTTGCAGTCGTGCTGGAACCTTGTGAGCCCAGAAATCACAGGGTCAGAATGACTCAGGCGCGCTGCACCGCTAGGTTCTGGTGAAACACCGCTCACTTCCTGAAAAGCACCAGAGACTGAGCATCGCTCGCTGTTGTTTTGACTATGTGTGTGCGTGTGCGTGTGCGTGTGCGTGTGTGTGTGTGTGTGTGTGTGTGTGTGTGTGTGTGTAGTGTCTGGGCATGTTTTAATGTCAGCTGATATATGTGTCACCAAACCCCCTTCCAGGAAGACCGATTGGGATTATTTATGTGAAGTTACTGAAGTCATGTTACATGCAGTCATCAAATATGAGTATACTGAAGTCATTTAACACACGGTCATCAAATATGAGTATATACTGAAGTCATTTAACATGCAGTTATCAAATAAGATAAGATCAACTTTATTGTCCCTGTTTACATCTTGGGCTGTAAAGTGCATTCGCTGTGAACAACAATCACATGCATGCAGGACATGATCCTGATACAGGGAGAACATAACCCTTAACATTTGTAAGAGGGCATAAATAGATGAATTGTGTTTTCTTCCTTTCCTATTTTGTGTAGTGAAGCCACTTCGTTTATAAAAAGGATTAAATGGATTACTAAAAATGATATTTCCTTCCTTCACTTGTTTTATTCAGTAGAGCCACCGACGTAGGGAGGAAGGACTGCTTAAAACGGCTGCTCTTACAGCTAAATGATGATGATGATGATGACGTAGGGAGGAAGGACTGCTTAAAACGGTTGCTCTTATAGCTAACGGCCCTAAACCGCTTCCCTGATGGCAGTTAGCTCGTATTTAGTATGAAGAATATGAGTTGGGTTATCAAGAATTTTGTGTGCCTGATTTACCATCACCTTTTCAAAGATGGATTGAAAGATGGATTGGGTTATGAGTTTTTACTAATCTCTCCTATTTAGATTTAAGCTGTACTGTGAGTGAGCCAAACTCAAATATGAGTATACTAAAGTAATTTAACATGCAGTCATCAGACATGAGTATACTAAAATCATCCAGTATTCACCAGACACATTAGTACACTAACAACATATAAAATATAATGAACCCAGTATACTAATACACATTAGTACACTAACAACATATAACATGTATCGGAACTCCCCCTATTACCGTCGGTCCCGTATTTCCGCCGTCTTGCGTGTATGTGTCACTTAATATCCATTTCTATACAAACCAAGACGGCGGATTCCTAACGAAACGCAAGCACCCACACCATAGGTGTATCTAAATTAGCTATGTACCAAAAATTACATTTTACCGTGACTCGAAGAGCTGTAAACAGTGTTATAAGGCTGCGTGTAGCCTACACATCCGCTTGGAGCTCCAGTGGAATTTTAATTTCATGACGAGAATTCTCGGTCTATCGTTCATGTGCCGTTGAAACGGCGTACATAGGCGACCCATCAGGCCAGCACTATTACTCCGAGCGTGGTAAACGAAATCGGATATTTCAGGCAGTAAATGCTCCTGTTAAGAACCAAACCAGATTTTGTTCAAATCTACACACCTATGGCTACTGAAAAATGTAAGGTTCATTTAGCAAATGTTATTTTGAAGTGTTAAAAAACATTGTTGTTTTAGAATTTCGATAGTGTTACGATAATGAACCCAGAGTAGGTGCACAAAGGACATAGGCAGAACTGAGACATTACTACAGTAGAAACACCTGTGTGTGTGTGTGTGTGTGTATGTGTGGGTGTGTGTGTTTGTGTGTGTATATCCACTGATCAGCCTCCACGTCTGTGCAAACACACTAGGTGGAGTGGTGTTTTCTCAGCAAACAGGCGGAGACGCTTAGCTGCACGGAGTTGTAGGTTGTCTGGCGGTGGCGATAGCAGCTCCTCTTCAATCCCCTCTCCTCTTCACATCCAGGATGTGTTGTAACACCTCCACAGCACTAGGGGGCAGCAAATTTCAGCAGCAATTTCCTGAGGATGACATTCCAGGCTGGAATACCATCAAACACTGGAATGCTCTCATTGAGGTTTCTTATAGGACATATATCAGGCCCTTTGTCATGGTCATAAGATCATATTGTGTGTGCGTGGGTGGGTGTGTGTGTGTGTGGCAGAAGATCTTTAAACACTTCAGCAGTGAAAAACCCCAAACTTCTCTTTTCTTTTGGGTTTGTGTTTGCTGTTACGTAGCACATTAAGTGGTTACAGTCAACAGACTCTCAGCTGGGTGAAAACAAAACAAACCTGAGGGGGTAGTCCAGCTGTAATCGCCAGCCGGACCGTTTTCCTGGACGGCCTTGTGTGTCTGTGTGTGTGTGCGTGCGTGCGTGTGTGTGTGTGTGTGTGTGTGTGTGTGTGTGTGTGTGTGTGTGTGTATGTGCATGCGTGCGTGCGTGCACTTACATTTCCCTTTTGGAAAGCATACTCCTCAGAGATGTGTTGATCAGTCAGGGCTGGAGTGTGATGATGTCAGTCCTCTCACACAGAGCAGGCTGAGGAGAAGAGGAGGCTTTGCGGAGAAGCGCTGGGAACCGAAATATTGCTATACAGCAGAATCAATTAGAAAGAACTGGAACCGTGACCCAGAAGCAGAACACACACACACACACACACACACACACACGCACACACACACATGACCCAGAAGCAGAACACAAAACCGAAATAGAACGAATAGATCTTTTCAAAAAATCCAAATTCTTTTTTTTTTATCTTGAATTTGGACTTACATGCTGGAGGAGATTTATGTACTGCAGATGGTTAAAGACCTTTAAGTTTATTTACTCAAGGTGGTTTGTATGATGAAGGAGGGTTGTCTCCTGGATGAGGGACACTCTGACAGGTACTCCAGATGTATAGGGGAGGGTTATGCTGGGATGGCAGGTCTGGAGTGCATGGTGGAGGTGGGGGCAGATCTGGAGTGCGTGGTGGAGTTGGTGTAGGTGGGGGCAGATCTGGAGTGTGTGGTGGAGGTGGGGGCAGATCTGGAGTGGGTGGTGGAGTTGGTGGAGGTGGGGGCAGATCTGGAGTGCGTGGTGGAGGTGGGGGCAGATCTGGAGTGCATGGTGGAAATGGGGGCAGATCTGGAGTGCGTGGGTGAGGGCAGATCTGGAGTGCGTGGCGGGGGCCGATCTGGAGTGCGTGGTGGAGGTGGGGGCAGATCTGGAGTGCGTGGTGGAGGTGGGGGCAGATCTGGAGTGCGTGGCGGGGGCAGGGGCTACTGAAGGCGGCCATGCTGGACTAAAGACACAGTGACAGGGATTCCAGTCAGCCGCGACAAGGGGCATCCTGTTTCTGGACGCTGATTCCAAGACGTTGCAAGCATGAGTCATCACACAGCACACACACTCACTCACACACACACACACACACACACACTGTGAGTGTGTCTGAATGGAAACCCTTGGCAGGAGAATAGTAGAGGGGTCTCCTCTGTCTTGTCTGAGGCCCTCTTGTGTGTGTGTGTGTGTGTGTGTGTGTGTGTGTGTGTGTGCGGTAAGGGTCGAGTCTGATGGCCATCAGGCTCATTTAGGGGAAGTGGAGGCGCAGAGTGGCGAGCGAGCGTCGGAGGGAACAGCAGAATGACTCAGGGCTCTGTGGTGACACTTTTCCTCTGTGTGTGTGTGTGTGTGTGTGTGTGTGTGTGGCAGCGTGGATCATGAGCGACGACACTCCCTATAAGCTCTGCCCTCAACTCTGACAGCTGAATAAGACGGCGAGCTCAGTCCTAACACTGCATGTTTCCTCCAGCATTGCGAACGCGCGCGCCCGTGTGTGTGTGTGTGTGTGTGTGTGTGTGTGTGTGTACCTAACCACGTCTAGCAGCACCAGCCGTACAGTGCGTCCAGTGGATTTGCAACCATGTCGCTGACAGGATATACACTACTGAGAACTACAGAGACACTTCTACAGCCCTGAGGGACGACGCTCTCTCTCGCTTTACGCTCTCTTCTGATTGGTGGATGGTAACCATGATGTGAACAGGTGACACGGAGTTTTGGACACCTTGATTTCATTGGGGACAAGTCTGCTCTTCCTGGGAGTGACCACTGCTTTGGATGTAAGAAGCGACACACACACACACACACACACACACACACACACACACACAAACACACACACACACACACATACACACACAAACAAACACACACACACACACACACACACACACACACACACACACACACACACACACACAGAGCGAGTGGAGCACAGTGATCCCTGTCCTTGTGTTGTGTAAGCAGTGTGCCGTTTATGTAAGTTGTCTTCAGACGCGTGACTGTATGTTCAGTAGGGCTTTGTTAGGAGATGTGTGTGTGTGTGTTTGTGTGTGTGTGCGTGTGCGTGCGAGCAGCTGGATATGATTACTAACAGTAGGAAACTGCTCTCCTGTAACTGCAGCGGTTCCCTTCCCATTGACACACTCAAAAGTATTCTTCCTGTGTGTCTGTGTGTGTGTGTGTGTGTGTGTGTCTGTGTGTGTGTGTATGTCAGAAACTGATGGTTTGCACAGATACACAGATGCTGTGACACCTGCTACTGCAGTTTGTTATCTGTTATTATGAAGCTGTTAGACAGTCAGCCTGTGTGTGTGTGTGTGTGTATGTGTGTGTGTGTATGTCAGACTGGTGTGTGTCTTCAAACTGATGGTTTGCACAGATACACAGATGCTGTGACACCTGCTACTGTGTTAAAGGGCAGCACACATACATACACACACACACACATACACACACACACACACACACTGTTGCACACTTAATGTGAAATTGACAGACTTAATAGACTGTATTCCGAGTGTGCGTTAGTAGTCTGACACGACTGCCAGTCAGCTTAGTATGATGTTCTGAGGCTGACTTTCACTTCCCCTGCAATTGTCTCTCTGTCTCGCTCTCTCTCTCTCTCTCTCTCTCTCTCTCTCAGTCTCTCTCTCTCTCTCGCTAGAGGAAGGTGTGTGTGTGTGACTTGTGAAATCCTCACAGTGGGGAGAATTGAGCCGGGGGGCTTGTGTGTGTGTGCGTGTGTGTTTCCTCTTGTTTGGCGTCATCAGCTGAAGTGCTCTGACGTTAGGGTTGGGCGATGTCGCCTAAATTGGCATTTGACGATGTGTACAGTAAAACATCGTGATGGACGATGATATCGTCGGGGGGGGGGGGGGGGGGGGTTTCGTGTAGTAAACAGCCTATAGGTATGTCTGTACAGAAAGACATTTATAATGTTCTACATAAAAATAAAAAAATGCTATTATATAGGCTATACGGCCTGATGAAAGTGGACAGCTAAGAGAGACATACTGACCAGGCTACCGAAGTTGTGTGGAAGATCTAATCCAAGAAAATTGTTGTGAAAGACGGATAGACAATCAATCTGAACACTTGCGTGTGCACCAACCAGCGGAATATTACACATTGACAGACTTCGCTGGACCCAGCAAAAAAGCTACTTAAGACTACTATCGTGGTCACTCATTTAAAATATTAGTACTATGCAGCATCCCACGTTATCAGGCTACCGTCTATGCTGACTATAAGGGCGGCGGGAAGTGAAAGTAAAGGGCTGCAATCGCGCAGTCCAGGCTATAGGAGGGCGAAGTAAAAACACTTTTACAAATAACGAATCCCGATTACCACTCCGCTGCTGTCTGGGACTTTTGCTAAATGCATGAAATACAAGCCTTACAGTGAAAGACGGATAGACTACCTTCTGATCCTATAATTAACGAAAGATATGGTTTATTTTAACACAGAGAAGAAGGACGAATTTGGCGCTCGCTGTAGCCTCGCAAAAATATTTGAGCGCTAGAATGTCCTAGTCGTAGCCTAACAATAATAAATCTATATTTTCTGCTAAAACATTAGGCTACATATTACGTCCAATGTAGGCTATAGGCCTGCGAGACATGTAGGCTACTAAAGGACAATTAGGCTACACATTCCCGTCACAGTCAGGAATTATTTGAATAAGAGGGTAAGTCTTTTATTTTACAAGACGGTAGACTAATACGTGATAACTGTTTGGCTGACAGCCTTTAAAGTAGGCTCAATTTCATTTTCAGGGAAAGGTTTTTTTATGTTTTAGCCTGTTACAGCAAGAATTAGTGACTGGCATGTGGGGGCGTGGCATCACGATGGTTGCTTTCCATCGATGATATCGTCCATCGGCACAACCCTATCTGATGTTGTTCTCTTCTCTGGTCCTCTTCTCTTGTTTTAAACAGACATTTCTCTTTTTACTTTACGCTGGAGCCACACACACACACACTGCCCATGTTCACCAGTACACCCTCTCTCTCTCTCTCTCTCTCTCTCTCTCTCTCTCTCTCTCACCTGCACACACCCATACACACACACCATAAATTGCTTTGAGTGTGGAAATAGGCCTCTGTAAATAGTGTGTAAATTATTGTTGCACCTGTTGAATTTTTGCTAGGCCTGACTGTGTGTGTGTATGTGTATGTGTGTGTGTGTGTCTGTGTTTCCAGCACCTGTTGGCGTGAAGTCTAGCTCAGTGCAATAATAACACACAGCAATTTCTCTCCTCCAGCCCTCAGTGGTGTGGTTGTCCTGTGTGTGTGTGTGTGTGTAGTAGTAGTAGCAGTAGCACACTCCTACAGCAGTTTCCCTCCTCTAGCGCTCTAGCCCTCGGTGGTGTGGTTGTCCAGTGTGTGCGTGTGCGTGTGTGTGTGTGTGTGTGTGTGTGTGTGTGTGTGTGTGTGTGTGTGTGTTTGTGTGTGTGTGTGTGTGTGTAGTAGCACACTCATTCAGCAGTTTCTCTCCTCTAGCCCTCGGTGGTGTGGTTGTCCAGTGTGTGTGTGTGTGTGTGTGTGTGTGTGTGTGTGTGTGTGTGTGTGTGTGTAGTAACAAACTCCTACAGCAGTTTGTCTCCTCCAGCCCTCAATGGTGTGGTTGTCCATTGTTAGGGGATAATGCTGCTTCTGCTATTAAAACCGCTATCAGTCACACTTCTACCACTCCTGAGTCTCCAGAGTAATGCTAGTAGTAGTAACAACATTACTATTAATAACTGTGTTACTAATAGCCGTAGTGAGTGTCAGTTATAGTAGTACAGATAGTATTATTAAGTAGTATTGATACATTAAGTAGTATTGATACATTAAGTTAGCCTGACAAGGCAGATCCACATCACGATGTTGGGTCTGGGAACATAGCATTGGCAGGGCTGAATATGAGGGGCGGGATAAACAGTTGTCTTTCAAATTCCCTCTGCACGCAATAGGATAGCACTACAACCCATTTGCTGCCGCTAGGGTGCATCTAGATTTCTAGGCTAACATTAAGTAGTATTGATGAACAATTCATTGATATGTGTGCTGCAGTATACAGAACTGCACATATAGTTTTTCATTGAAACTTAAATCATCAAAGTGAAATGGTGCAGGCGGCTAAAGTTCTCTGAGTGAAGGTGTTGTTATAATGGTGACTCCAGAGTGAAGATGTTGTTATAGTGACTCCAGTGTGAAGGTGTTGTTATAATGGTGTTGTTATAATGGTGACTCCAGAGTAAAGCTGTTGTTATAATGGTGACTCCAGATAATGGTGTTGTTATAATGGTGGCTCCAGAGTGAAGGTTTTGTTATAATGGTGTTGTTATAATGGTGACTCCAGATAATGGTGTTGTTATAATGGTGACTCCAGTGAGTGAAGGTGTTGTTATAATGGTGGCTCCAGAGTG
>NW_027468837.1:36692707-36695207 GCF_046254945.1 Alosa pseudoharengus
TTCCCTGTTCCCCAGGTACTGTGGGACAGACAGCTGGCATTCAACGACACCCTTAGGCCATGCCGTCCTCTTCAGGTGTGATCACACACACACACACACACACACACACACACACACATGTACACACACATACACACGCGTACACACGCGTACACACACTTACACACACACCGCCAAAACTAGGTCCACACCACAGGAAGCCTAACTGCCAAACTGTGTGTTTTAGGATGGTTATTGTTTGTGTAATGTAGCCCAAAGAGGAGTCTGATGGTAAGCATTAGTAACCATGGCAACCATTTTGTTTGACGGGTCGGCAGGTTGACCGTGGCACTGGTAGAGCAGGCCATCGCTGGGAGGAGTAGACAAAGGAGTTAGGAAGCACATACTGCCACAGCCAATCACACACTCCCAGCCCTGTCTCTGATTGGCTGTGGCATGGTGGGCGGGGGGGGGGGGGGGGTGGGGGGACAGCCTCTGGTCCGCTTGGCCAATCACAGCCCACATGAGCCCCAGTGTGTGTAGCAGGAAGTACAGAGCCAGCAGAGCCAATTGGCTCTGACTCTTCAACTGTACAAAAAGAAAGAGAAAAGGTTGATGTATGAAAACTGTATGAAGAGTTTGTTGACTTTATTTTTGTTTTCAATTTTTTTTCCCTCTCTCCCAAAGCACTGGAAAAAATATAGATCATTTTTTTGCCTTTATACAATATTTTCTGAAGTGCATTTTTATGCAGATGTGAAATCCCTCAAAGCCACTTATATGTATTTTATTTGTGTTGTCCTTTTTTATTTTATTTTATTTTTCATAAATTACCTTTTCTATCTTTAATGCAGAGCCATTTAAATATGAAAATATTTAAACCACTTGCATTTTGGAATATGGCAAGTGGAGAGAGCCATATTACCTATATATTTTTTTCTTTGTGTAAAATAAATCGTTTTAATATTCACCAGGCTTTTTAGAGATTAAAAAAACATGTATGATGCATTTTTATATTGATTTGATTTCTGTTTTTTAAGGAATAAGCGTAAAAGGAAGGAGGAAAAGGAAGCAATTTGAGTGATGATTCTTTTAATTTGACCTGGGTTTCAATTGTGCTTTGTGAATGTGAAGTCTCTACTGTACATCGGGGGTGTGAAAACTCCAGCATTGTGATCTTTATGGTGCGTTGAAGTCTGCTTGTGTTGAAGGAAACCTTTATGCCGCCTCTCCCAGAGCATCCCATGAGCAGCAAGGACTTCTGGGTAATCCCCACACTGCCATGGCTCTCTGGACTTTTTCTCTTTTTTTTTTTATAAATCCAAAAAGTCAGCCATCGTCCACTCCAACCAGCCTGTGTGCGCCTGGCCCACTGCAGCGGATCTTTGACTTGGTACTGTAGAGGAGAACACTGACCTCAGCCTGACCTTTGACCCCAGACTCAGACATGAGATGCGTGCATGTGGCACCAACAGGACTGCAAGAACTCAACTCCAGGAATGACAAGATTTGCCTTAAAAAACACACTGCCTCTCCTCCCCTTCCCTCTCCTCCCCTTCCCTCTCCTCCTCTCTCCTTTCCTCTCCTCTCCTCTCCGCTCCTCACCTCTCTCCCCTCCTCTCCTCTCCTCCTCTCTCCTTTCCACTCCACTCCTCTCCTCTCCTCACCTCTCTCCCCTCCTCTCCTCTCCTCCTCTCTCCTCTCCACTCCCCTCCTCTCCTCTCCTCTCCTCTCCTCTCCTCCCCTTCCCTCTCCTCCCCTCTCTTGAATTTCCCCTTGGGGATCAAGTATCTATCTATCTATCTATCTATCTCTCTTCTCCTCTCCTCTCTTTTCCCTTTTCTCCCTTCTTCTCTCTGTTGGGGGGGGGGGGGGGGTCCCACACTGGATGTACAAATATGCAGATCTGAGTGTGTGTGTGTACCACAGAGATGTTTGACCTTTGCCCCTGTGAAGGCCTGCGGGTGTCTCAGAGGGGGCGTCGGGTGACGCGCGCTGCGTCTGGCCCCGAGCTTCACTGGGATGTCTTGGATGTGAATGATTGACACCTCCTATTAAATGCCTTTGAGTTGATGGGAAGGCTGTCGTGTGGCTGTCTCTTTTGTCCTAATAAGGTTGAAACAGGGCAGACAGTGTCAAGGTGAGATGACGCAGGGCTTCACTGACATTAGTGGGTAAAGTAACACATCAGGTCAAAGATGGAGATGGGACATGAATATTATTATTATTATTATTATTATTATTATAATGACTGACGGTTCTGCAGTATAATCCTGAATTAAACAGTCAGTAGACTACACACAACCACTGGGGGCAACTCAGGCGCTCAGATAATTTGTGGCATGATTGTTTAACCTTGGTGTCTCAATATTTTAAAAACAAGTATGCTCTTATCATGACAAAATTAATTATTATCATGCATTAAAGACCAGCAATAAACAAGTTCACATATATCATTTAACAAAGCGTTCTGCCATTTCAACGAGCTTAAATGTTCTTTTGGACGTTAGTGTCAAGACTA
>NW_027468837.1:36700207-36707707 GCF_046254945.1 Alosa pseudoharengus
TGGAGTGGGAGATAGAGAGAAGGATGAGGAGGTGTCATAGAGCCACTCTTCTCTCTCTATCTCTTCTTTCCTCTCTCACTCTATCCCTACCTCTATATTTCTCTCTCTCTCTCCCTCTGTCTCTCTGTGGTCCCCGTGTCAGTGGTCACTCCCAGGTTGTGGCCTGCACCCTGGGTGAGGAGCGCTCTGGTGCTCGCCTGTCTGTTAAAAGCCTAATTAAGTAACGCAGGGAGACACTGATGGAAGAAGGGGCCCGTTTACAACTCTAAACGAGACGATCAAATCCCCTCAACGCACATGAACGGGAGGTGGTGGTGGCAGTGGCGGCGGTGGTGGTGGTGGTGATGGAGGTGATGGGGGGGTCTTTGGAGAATGAAAGGTGGAGGATGTGGGGTGCAGAGACTTTTAGTGTGCAACTCCATCATTAAGGATTAGCCTGAAGGTCAGAGGAAACCAGAGGTTGACCTTGGGGTATTACACACGCACACACACACGCACACACACACACACACTGTACTCTGTGTCACAGTAAGCTTCTCCGGAAGAGGGATGATTACATTTTGAAACCAGCACCCAGAGCACAGCTGAACGTGTGTGTGTGAGTGTGTGTGTGTGTGTGTGTGTGTGTGTGTGTGTGTGTGTGTGTGTGTGTGTGTGTTGTGTGTGTGTGTGTTGTGCATTAGTGTATACGTGTGATGTGTCCAAATGCCAGAGATCTCCGTGGATTTGATACTGGCCGAAAGTGCCTCCAAGCCAAATAAACTACTGCGCAGTGCAATGAAGCAACTACATTCCAACATGTGCAGGCGGTGCGGTATGCGTGTGTGTGTGTGTGTGTGTGTGTGTGTGTGTGTGTGTGTGTGTGTGTGTGTGAGTGAATCTTTATATTTATGATATGAGTGAATCTTTACATTTCTACAATTTGAGCGTATGCAAGTCTATATATGTACTTATAAAGCATGTGTCTACAACCAAATTCCAAACTGTCTTGTCTCTTCAAAATTCTAGTCATTGGTTAACTGCCAACTTAAATAATTTCTTATTACCAGCTCTATTTAGAGCCCACACCAGTCTGGCTTTAGGCCTAAGCAGCAGCATTTTTGCCATTATTCTGGTTGTGAATGACATTGTCAATGCACTTGATGGGGAAAAAACATTGTGCTGCCATCTTTGTAGACCTCTCTAAAGCATTTGACACAGTGGATCACTCTATCCTTTTACATACCCTATCTACCATAGGTCTCAGTCCAAGTGCTTGTACATGGTTCCAGAATTACTTACTAATTACTGTACTTACTTGACAGGCACCAATCAGTAAAGCTGGGGACTGTTCAGACAGAGTCCATGCTAATAACAAAGGGAGTTCCACAAGGCTCTGTCCTAGGTCCAGTCCTCTTGACACTTTACATAAGATTGTTAGGTAATACTTAAAGGTATCTACATAAGAGTGACATGACACTGTCATGTGTTATTACATTACAAACAACACTTCTGTCATTAAGTGTCATTCAGTTTTTGTAATGACAAGTTGACATTGTTTGGGTTGTCTTGATTATGACAACTTGAAGTGACATTACCAGTTGTCTTGGTCATGACGAGTTGACATTAAATATGTTTGGGTGTATTTGTCAAGACAAATTTACATTAAATTTGTTTGCAGTGTCCTTATTAAGACAACTTGATATTAAACAGGGTGACCTTACCAGAGGATGTCTTTGTCATGACAACTTGGCATAAACAGAAAATGCACCTCTTTTTGTATTCATGACATTTTGACATAATGATTATTATAATTAAATGTGTAATGCTAGAGACCAATTCTAGCACTTGGTCAGACAGATGTATGACAGGATATTTAACATAACAAAAACTGAATGACACTTAATGACAGAAGTCATAAACATTTACAACACATTCATGATAGTGTCATGTCATAGTTATGACAGTGTCATGTCACTCGTATGTAGATAACCTTCAAGTAAAGTGTTACCAATTGTTCCTCTGCTATTTAACTGCCATTTACACTTGTATGTGGATGACACAATTTTGTATTGTATTGCTAATTCCACTCAACATCCGCTCACAAGTTGCCATTTTCCAAGTTTCTGTAGAAAAAAGATTATTGAGTCTGTCCTTCTTTCTCCCTTGGACTATGGAGATGTGGTTTATATGCATCTGCCACTACTCTTAAGACCCTGGATGTATCTATCACTCAGCCCTTACTGTAGGTGTATCACAAGAGATACGACCTAGAAATATGATTTTGAAGGCCAAACGTGTAGGCTGCACATTAACGTTTGGATAAAAAAAAGTTGACGTTTTTCTGTATAGTGCTCACCATTGCACTCTATATGAAAAAGTATGCTGATCTCTATCAATAAGACATGATATGCATATGCTCCTGTTTATTTACAAAGCCTTTATTGGTAAACCTTCTGCTTACCTCTCATCATTATTGGACTGGCGTTCCAGCCCATACCAGACTCGGAATAGCAGTCCTCCAAGCCTGTACTGTGCTGGGTAAAACTGCTTTTAACACCCCTTGGATTTGATTCCTTGGTTTCTTTTGGTCATTTTAAAACAATTTGGTATGCTCGTGTACCTGTATCTGTTGAAGTTGATAGTTTTATTGATGTGTTTGCATTGTCATAATTATTACTGTTATTATTGTTGTTACTGTATTCTTATCTTTTTATTTTCTATTTATTTTTTTCTGCTTATTACCTGTGTGTACCGTGCACGCGCGCGCGTGTGTGTGTGTGTGTGTGTGTGTGTGTGTGTGTGTGTGTGTGTGTGTGTGTGTGTGTGTGTGTGTGTGTGTGTGTGTGTGTGTGTGTGTCTGTGTGTGTGGCTGTGTGTGTGTGTGTGTGTGTGTGTGTGTGCATGTGTGCGTTCTGCCTCCAGCAGTTCATGATTGACCTGGTTTTCCCCTTCAGAGCCAACAGGGGGAGGCAGTGGTCCACTGCTAACCCTCACACAGCCAAAGGACACACACACACACACACACACACACACTCACACACACACACACACACACACACACACACACACACACACACACACACACACACACACACACACACACACACACACACACACACCGGCCCCCAGGTTTTCAGGCTGACAGGTGACTGAACACTATCAGACACATTTTTACCCTGGCACACCAGTGGAATTTCACAGACGCTTCTGGAACATTGTGTGAGATTTTAGAAGTTTGCCTTCCATTGTAAAATCGATGAAGGCCTTTTGCCAGATGCCAGGGTCTAACTAGCTCTGTCTCGTCCTCTCATCTCACCTCAATGAAAGTCACTTTTTTCTCCCAATCCCCCTGTGAAAACTGGCACAGTAAGCAGCACAGTATTAGGAACAGAAATAAAATACATTTTTAAAATGTATGCTTAAATCATAATATTTAAATTTGTTATATTTAGTAATAATGTGTAGCATATAGCTACTGTACAGTATGTACAAATTACAATTTACATTGTAAAATTGATGTACACTTTGATCTAAATAAAATGGAAAAACATTCAAAAAATTGGTAAAAAGATGGTAAGATGGTAAAATGAAATGTTCAAATGTAATAGCCATACCAGGCACCAAAGAGATAAGTATAAGTATACATACCAGGCACCAAAGAGATAAGTATAAGTATACATACCAGGCACCAAAGAGATGAAGGCCAATCCAGGGAGAGAAAGAGAATTTAACCTGCGGCTATAATGATAGAAAGAAGGGTGTGTGTGTGTGTGTGTGTGTGTCGGGGGGGGGGGTTGTAGAGCGACTCAATTTATTCAATTGGCGCTTGACCCCAGAGGTTAAGACTGGCCGAGTTAAGAATAGAAAAAAAGTGGCCGTCTCGAGGACGAGCCTCGGTCCTTGTCCCTCTCAGTGGCTTTGCAGACAGACGGCCATTCCAAAACGGAACCCTGGCTCATAAACACCCCGCAGGTCGCAGTCTCTTTCTCCTCACGGTCTTTTTCTCCTGCTGACGAGGACCACAGCGGTGTCAAAATCTGCACAGAGTCACAGAGAGAGCTGTAAATGACCGGAGGAAGAGGAATCGTCTGCTTTCATCGGCAGAACAGGCCCTTTATTTAGGAGGGCCTTGATGTTAATAACAAATAGACAACAAATAGTTTCAAATTATCCAGAGAATTTTCTATTTAAACCAAAACTGAAAAAGTAGCTGTGGATTGGAAACAAGCAATAACATGAACACCAATGAAAACATCTTTGAAACTGACAGGTGTTATAGTAATACAGCTGGGCATCTAACACAAGTACGGTTTCTCTGCAGCTTATAGATTATACATCGTTAGATTATATATTTCATATTCATTCTCTTTGTTCCTCTTTATAGATGGTTAGATTATATATTTCATATTTTATCTCTTTCTACTCTTCTCGTCTACTGTTCTTTTTTCTTTCTTCTTCCTCGCTGTGGGAGCGGGGAATTAACACGGCCCCTGTGTCTTCCCGTCAGACACACACACACACACACACACTCACACACACTCACACACCCACACACACACACACACACACACACACACACACACACACACACACGCACACTCACACACCCACACACACACACACACACGCACCCCTGTGTCTTCCATCTCTCTCCCTGAGCACTCCTCTCATTTCAGCGCCAGTCAGGGGAACAGATTAAATAATCCACGCTGGCACCATATAATCCCTGGTCTCTATGAGATCCCCAGGCCCAGAGAACCAGCCCGTCCTCCGACCCCCCCCCCCCCCCCCAACCCCCCCCCCCCCCCCCCCGCCCCACACCGTCTCTGGCCTCAGCGATTGGTCCCCTTGTGGAGGCTCCGCCCCCTCCCTCACCCCACCTCTGCCTCTGGAGTCTCCAGTGTGCCCTGTCCTGCCCAGCGTGGCGCGGCCTACGCCCAATCCTCAGGGAGGAGGAGAGAGGAAGTGCCAACCCTCAGGGAGGTCTGGGTGGAGGAGAGAGGAGGTGCCAACCCTCAGGGAGGTCTGGGTGGAGGAGAGAGGAGGTGCCAACCCTCAGGGAGGTCTGGGTGGAGGAGAGAGGAGGTGCCAGAGGACTAAGTCCTCTAAGTCAAATGTAAAATTCCATGACTTTTCCCTGACTTTCCCTGACAAAAAAAAAAAATAATTCCATGACCTACAATATAATGCAAACTTTTTCTATGACGACCCCCCAAAAAACATGGGCCAAGTTACGTGATCCCCAAGTTACGTGATTTGGTTTTGAAATGTTGTGAGATGGGCGTTGGAAGCAAAGGCAGAAAATGTCTTCTCTCATAGGTATAGGCTATGTCAACATCAAAGGCATTATGTCAATGGCAGCCTTTGACTAAAAACCTTTACAAAAATGTATTTAATGCAAATCATTTTGAGACCCCTCCAATATTTTTGGCGACCACTGAGAACCACTGATATAATAGATTAAATTGTATAATATTCTGACCAAAGATTTCAGAGCAGCCACATGAGATGAATAGGCATTGAATAAGCAAAGTTGGGCTACTCAAGCAAACAGTAAAGCTAATAACCAGATATAATCTTGTGTGGAAATATATTTAATGTATTTTGGCAAGTAGATTTAACAACAAAATTCCCTGATATTCCATGACTTTTCCTCAACAATGATGAAATTCCCTGACTTTCCATGTCTGGAATAGACTTTCCAAAATTCAATGATATTCCAGAAATTCCATGACCCGTAGGAACCCTGTCTCTCTGTATCTCTCTCTCTCTCTCTCCATCTCTCTCTCTCGGAGTCGAGTTTGTACTTTCCTCAATAATCACAGAAAGTTTCTCCTGGTTGAGTCGGTGTGAGCAGGAGATAAAGCCTGGCGAAGAGATCTTAACACGGCAGTGAGCTGCGAAAGCCTACTCTCTCTCGCTCTCGCTCGCTCTCCTCGTCTCCGACGCTATTATTAAACCCCCAGAAAAGAGCCGTGCCGAGCGAGCGTGTTGGAGAAGAGGAGGAGGGGGAGGGAGAGAGGGGGAGAAGAGATGCCAGAAGAAGAAGAAGAAACAAGTTAGCCTGTAAATGCGATGGAACCTGCTCACAATTAGAGAGAGATTTCCAAAAAGGTCAATGAATTCAGATAATATCCTTAGAGGGAGGGAATTTAATACCCTTTTTTGGCGGAATTAATTAATTATAATATTAGGCGTGCTCAGGGGCTCTTTTTGGAGAGTGATTAAGCGAGCACATATCTTTAAAAGACCTCCTCTTCCACACACACACACACACACACACACACACGTCCTCATGGGGGTGGGGTGTTGAACCCGGGGTGCAGCATATATTTTATATATAATACATGAATGCACAGAAACACACACATGCGTGCGGTCTGGTTCCGTGGACGTTCTCTTGTCCGCTGAAAGGCTGACGCGGTGGTGTTTATCTTATAGCTCCCACAAACGTCAGAGTGGAGAGATTTTCCCCGCCACACCGTGCCGGGTCCGTGAACGCTTTCCGAGCCAAAATCAACGCGCTCGTCTCAACGTTGGGCCCCACTCCTCCCCCATCACTTCTCGTTATATAAGGGGCGGACTTCCAGCTGTTAACCTTGAGATCATAATCACTGCTCACCCTCGCAAGCCCAGAGTTCAACCTGCACTACATGTGTTCCCTGAGTCTGACACACACACACACGCGCACACACACACCGGCTTTCTCCCATAAAAGACTGTGATCACGTCGTTAGGGAGGACATCCTTAAATCGATTGCAGGACTTTCAGAGTGGTAGTCAATAATCTGAAACTCTAAAGCAGTTCCTAAACATTGTAGCAATGTGTAATTGAGGAGTGTGAGAGGACTAGACACAGCAGGCAGCACACATAATGTGTGTGTGTGGAGTCATAGCAGGCAGCACACATAACGTGTGTGTGTGGAGTCATAGCAGGCAGCACACATAACGTGTGTGTTTGGAGTCATAGCAGGCAGCACACATAACGTGTGTGTTTGGAGTCATAGCAGGCAGCACACATAACTTGTGTGTGTGGAGTCATAGCAGGCAGCACACATAACGTGTGTGTTTGGAGTCATAGCAGGCAGCACACATAACTTGTGTGTTTGGAGTCATAGCAGGCAGCACACATAACGTGTGTGTTTGGAGTCATAGCAGGCAGCACACATAACTTGTGTGTGGAGTCATAGCAGGCAGCACACATAACTTGTGTGTTTGGAGTCATAGCAGACAGCACACATAACGTGTGTGTTTGGAGTCATAGCAGGCAGCACACATAACTTGTGTGTGGAGTCAGGCTCTTCCTCATCAGTCTTCAAGTGAGCCCTCAGCTTTTCATAAAAATACCCCAAATGCATCCAAATGCATTTCTCTCTTTTATATAATCCCCCGCACCTGTCCGGGATATTTCCTCTGTATATTCCGCTGTTTCAGAGTGACCATTCCTCTGTGTGCGTTTGGCATTCCGCTGTTTCTTAGTGACCATTACCCTGGTTCCCTCGTTCCCTTTCCTGCCAA
>NW_027468837.1:36712707-36740207 GCF_046254945.1 Alosa pseudoharengus
CAGACTGCGAGACAAAAGCCCAGTGAATTCGACAGAAGCCCATTTTACCTTCTAAATTAAAACTGGTTTAATCTCTGCCCTCAAAAGGAAGGAGCCGCCAAATTGATTTGCATTCAAGTGGCCCTTCAAAGAAACCAACATCAATGACTTAATGAGCATTATGAAAATCTCAGGGACATCTGTGGGCCGATTCAAATGAAGCCTGAAAGGGCTATCTGCATATTCACTCACAGGAGATCCTCTTAATAACACTCATTCCAGGAGAGAAGTTTGAAAACCCACAAACCAGAGCGTAGCATTATCCGCATCACACTGACGGCCTTAACAAATTTAAAATGACACATCGTATAATATATATGTGTGCAAAAATGATTCCTTAAGTATATATAAGTAGTGAACAAAACTATAACTATAATTATCCAAATCTTATTATTGAAATTCATCTTTAGTGTCATTTCATTCCTTTGTAGATTGTATAAAATATATTCAGTCAGTAGATTATCTTCTATTCAGAAGCGATGTCTGAGGTTTAGTCTACACTGGTTAGCGATATGTTTTGACGACAGCCATGATAATCCTGTTAGCTAATCACCAAATTCAGAAGAACGTGATGAAGATGAGATTTTGTCTGAAAGCGCGGGCGAAGGGGGACAACCTTGTGTTGAACGAGACAGATTAACATTTGTTCAGTTACACGGCTCCTTCTGCCTGGTACACAATAACTTTGCTTGTGCTAATTAACAATTAGCAAAGACTCGATGGCTAATTGTGTTATTCCTTGTAATTAAGGGGCTAATTACTCGAATGTCAATTTAGATTTAATTACTGAGTGCTTTGTTAATTCCCAGTGAGTATAAGTTAGCATTTCACCCTGCTGTCTGTCTTGTCTCTGCCAGGCCTTTTGACTGTTTGCTCCGTGGCAGAAACAGAAATATGTCAATAAAAAGAGAAGCTGGAGAGGTTTCAGCAGATTTATTATCCACACCACCAGGCTTAGCCATTAATGAAACGCTATACCTCTGAGCTCCCAATTATCCACCTCGTTCTCTCTAACGAGATCAGAATAATGTACACAGCAAAGTAGGCATTTTCCCCCTTTCATATTTTATCCAGACTCTAAAATGTGTGCCTATGCCTGTGATAATGTTTAGAAAGGGTCTTTCTAGTCACTCATGGAAAATGCAGTGGTTCAAAAGGAAACACTGGACTTGAAATCGGCATGTTCATTGCTATAGTGCGCACGAGAGCGTGGAGTCTTATTTTGCCCCCTCTCTCTTGCCATACGTTGCTTTTGACCACTGCTAGGTGCTATTGTCTCATGGAAGAGCGGATCTTTTTTGGTCAAGGGGAATTGGCAACCATTATTCACCCAATACCAGTACCTTTCCTGTTCTTTCAACATAACCGCTTTGATTTCCATCCTAACTGCCCGACTCCTTCAAAGCCCTGCCAAAATACCATAAGACAGGGTATAATATATATAATTATACCCACTTACATTGGCCATTATGCCGGTGGAGCATTGCAGGGAAATGACACACGACCTGTCAAGACTTCATTCACGCCATTAATAAGCATCATTAGTGTCTAGTTTGAATACCCCTTTTGCACAGTGCAGTCATTTCAACATGTCATATATTTTAATTTGGGGCCAAAAATAGCTGTGAGGATATTATGCACTCGCTCTAGTCCTCTTTGTGATCGTTTGATGGGAAGGAAGTTCACTGTGTGACCTTGGGTTTCTCTTATTGGAATTAAAACTATTGCTGCCGTACAGGGAGAGGCTTTGGAGATGCCCCGAGAAAGCAGCTTGTTGTTGCCTTGGCATGGGCAGCTCCAGTTTGTGGCATTCGTGGTATTGTTGTGTTTCCCCTAGAGAATTGATTATCTCATTTTCATACACTTGGGGATAAATAGGCAAGAAATCAAAAAACAAAATCAAAACAATTCGTAAATCTCAGGACTTAAAACTGTAATACCCAGCAGTCATTCCACCCTCTTTCTCTCTCTCTCACACTCATACAGTACACCCATGTGTATACAGTAACACATACACACACAGAGACATACACACACCCTGCCTGTCCTGCTCTTGTTGACGAAGGGGAGCGATGAAAGGAAGTGTGTGTGTGTGTGTGTGTGTGTGTGTGTGTGTGTGTGTGTGGGTGCGGCTCGAGTGGCGGAGGATGAGTCTCCCACAGGTGCAGATCTGAGACTGAAGACCAAAAGTCCGTCTTTGATCTGGTGCGCCAGTAATTAACTTCTCCTGCTTTGTTTACTGCCTTTGACAAAAGCTGCTTAAGGGGCTAATTAATTGTAAGAGCTCGGCACAATGCTTAATTAGCTGCCATGTGTCGTCAGTGATGTACCTTGGCATTTTGCAGATTCTGTAGAACATTTCATTTCCCCACGCACACACACACATACACACACACACACACACACACACACTGGGTGTTTGGTGCCGTGGTGGTTTTCCAGAGCCTCGCTGTGACATTTGAGCGTTAGGACCCTGGGGAGGGCCAGGGACCGGTCCTCGCAGACCTGCTGAGAGGCCTAGGAGAGCAGAGAACTGCTGGGGGGGGGGGGGGGGGCGTTCCGTTTACTGGGTGGGGGGGCGTTCCGTTTACTGGGGGGGGGCATTCCGTCTACTTTGTGGGTGGACGTTCCGTCTACTGGATGCCTGATAGAGGGGCTCTGGTGCCAACATTGTGTCCTTGTATACCAGGTATATGAGAGATGCCATTGTCCTTGTATACCTATATGAGAGGTGCCATTGTCCTTGTATACCAGGTATATGAGATGCCATTGTCCTTATACCAGGTATATGAGAGGTCCCATAGAGATGTAGTTGCTACATCACAAAAACAGAATTTTGACCCACTTGCAGGAAAAACGGCGTTCTGAACAGTGGCCTGCCAGCCATTCACAGCCTAATATCAGTGGATCCCCCCAACCCACTACCAAACACCCCCCCCAACACTTAACCCACTACCAAACACCCCCCCCAACACTTAACCCACTACCAAACACACACCCCAACACTTAACCCACTACCAAACACACCCCCCAACACTTAACCCACTACCAAACACACCCCCCAACACTTAACCCACTACCAAAACATACTAATTTATTACCCGGCTCTTCACAAGGCAAGTAGAACGCTCCATTGGCTTGAATGGGATTTCCCAAAGTTATACGGTAAAATATTTTCATGTAATTACCGCTG
The DNA here is from genome assembly GCF_046254945.1 of Alosa pseudoharengus. NCBI lineage: Eukaryota > Metazoa > Chordata > Actinopteri > Clupeiformes > Clupeidae > Alosa > Alosa pseudoharengus. The sequence goes on from NW_027468837.1 coordinate 36,715,940, forward strand.
CAAACATATAATTAACGCTGTCAATGGCAACGGGTTTTGTACTTCTGATACGTCTTTCATATCACTATGCAAGGACTGGAACTTCATTCAAAAGTGAAAGCAGACGGTTGATCAGCTGTGTTCTAAAGAATGTTTGATTCAAGTTCAGTGTGTCTTGTTGCGAACTATTTGTCTCAGCAAATGCCACGATGAACGGTAACAAATAGGCCAGGCTATGTAGGCTAAAGTCATATCGTGGGGAGTTTATTATTTCGTTTTGGCAAGTAGCCATGTAATAAGCGGGATAATGTATAGAACGCCGGATTGGGAAAATAAGTCCCTTCAGGGCGGAACAACCTTCGCTGCACATCGGGGTCTGGTTCGCCCTGTCGGGACTTATTTTTCCAATAATGACTGACGTTCTATACATTATCCCTTACGTATGAAGAATCAATTAATTTAGATAAATATACATGTGTCACAAAATCTGACTTTGCTCCCAATGCATTTAGCTGTCAAAAGCATGCATTTCTAGTATGTGTATTTATGATTTATGGTAGTATGTGTATGTAAAATGCTCCAACAGTATCTAATAGTTTCTATTTGGATGAGTTTGCCACATTTTGCGACTTTGAAAAAAAAAAACTCTCTATAATTAACTCTGTAATCTATAATTAACTTTTTCAAGTTGTCAGGTTTAACACAGCAACCACACACATTATTCATTACTGAACAAACCAAAAAGTGGACACTATTATACTTTTTAGTAGCCTAGTTGTTTTATTTTGCTTTAGTTATAGTTATTTTGCTGTAGTCCTATTGGTTGTATTGACTGGTTGTGCCCATAACAAACGTTGCTGGTTGTGTTGGCTCTTGCTTGTGCTGACTCGTAATGTGGAGCTAGTAGGCTATCCTCGGAGTGGAGAGGTGGGATGTTGGTTAACATCTGTTGATATTGAGGAAGGCCTTTTTTGTCCCAAAGTGCATGAAACATGTGAGTTCAAAATCCCCCCGGGTGAACTATTAGTCCTACATCTCCGTTTTATATTTGCCTACTACACCTTCTCAGACGAAGCACTGGTCAATTTAGATGCCTGAAAAATATTTTGGCTAGGCTTGCTAACGAGCAGTTTAATTCAAACTAGCCTAGTATTCCATAAGTGCTTTCAGTGCAAATATTCAACCTATAGCTAATGTTTTCAGTCAACTGATTTAGGCTAAGATAGCCTAGGCTGTGTTTGTAGAGCTGCAATAAATGAACTCAACTGACAACAGGTAGGCTAAATCCATGATTCCATCATTGAGGCTCTCTATGAAAACAACCTTTTGTCTTTCCGAAGTTTATTTTTGTATTCTGGGGTACAGTAGCCTAATTGCCTAATGTCTTGACAATAACGTTTTTCCTACTGGTTTGTCGTTTAAACTCCAGTTAAAAGACTGGCACCGCTCTAAACTTTCCTACCAGTACTGGTTTATGACGTCAACCGCTAGTCTACATCTCAATTAGTCCTTGAGAGAGCTGCAGTGCTATTAGTATAGAGAGAGAGAGAGAGAGACACACACACAGAGAGAGAGACACCCATTACTTCATTGTGATATATTCACAAAAGAAAGAGCTGAATTCTTTCTAAAACTTTCAAAAGATATACCCTATTTCGACTCATTGAGCAGTGCAGATCAAATGATTATAATACTGAGAGGGGCAAACAGCACCTCCGGCTGCCCAGTTTGCCAAAGCCTGCCATGGTGCACGGGACAGAGTGTAGATCTACTGGATCTCCATCCTATTTGTATCCATGCTTGTCTGTTTCTAACCAGCACCGTTGTTTATTGTTGTTGTTTTTTCCACTGCCATTATTTTCACTGTCACTACTGTTATTATCACAATAACTATGTTATTATTTTTATACAGCACTGCTTTAGCAACACTGTAAAAGAACAGTCATGCTAATAAAGACAATTGAACACACACACACACACACACACAGCCTCATACTCAAGTATACCAATTACACACACTGGACAAGTGACAAAGCCAGCCATAGTTCATCCCAGTATGAGAGAGACATTTCATGATCGTTAAAGAGGCCTGTCACGTCCTGTAGCCGGGTTAGATTTGTGGAGGTGTTGTTGGTTGCAGTGCGTATGTGTGTGTCTGTGTGTGTGTGTGTGTGTGTTAGTGTTTATGAGCTGTAATATGTCATTATGGGAGAGGTATTTTCTAGTGATTTACACCCCCAAATGAGAATGCCAAACTACAGATTTATTTACATGCAAATGTCAGGCTTCTCTATGGAGACAGGCAGGAGGAAGGGAGAGACAATAAGAACATAAAACTGATCTGGTAATTAATATTCCCGCCTCTCCTCACGACCCTTTTTATCCCTGAGACGGAGACTTCTTCCCAGAGAGAACGTCACACTCATCCACGGAAGGGCCCGGAAGGAAGAAAGACTCCGGGATGGATGAGGGCCAAATATGCCTGCAGGACACGATGCGGCTCCCCCATCTCTCTTCCCAGCATGCATCTGGCCCCGTGCCCTGCCCCGTGGAGGCTGCCCATTGTGAACGCCACAGTCGCCCCTTCCAGTACCCACACACACACACACACACACACACACCGTCCAGCATGGAGGCTAGTGTACGATTAGATAACACCAAACAGGCCTAAATGCTGGGGCACCAATGCCGTGTCATACTGCCGTGGACTGTGGCTGGTCTGCTCTTTTATAATAATAATAATAATAATAATAATAATAATAATAACAATAATAATAATAATAATTATTATATAAATATTTATTTACTTATGTATTTATTCATTTTATTTGTTAAGGACCATGTAAAAATGTTTACATAAATGTTGCCATTTGATGTATTGTACCAGAGTTATCCTGGTATAATAATAATAATAATATATAATAGTAATAATAATAATAATAATAATAATACGTTTAATTTTGATAGTGCCTTTCACAAATCCAGTCACTTACAATGCACACAAGAGACAAAGAAAACAAAGACAAGGAAAACACATCATCACATTCTGATGGAGAAGAGAAGGAGCAGATTAAGTCAGGTTCTGCTCAAGGTTTCTTCCTGGAATATGGGAGTTTTTCCTTGCCACAGTTGCCATATGGCGTGCTTGTGGGGGGTAAAGGGTGTGTATATGTGAATGTCTGTGTATATGTGAATGTCTGTGTATAAAGTCAAATAATTGTGACATATGCTAAGAACAAGCTAAGGCTGGCTGCTTGGAGTCCGCATCAACAAGGCCTAAGCATTTGTTTAGCCTAGGCATTTGTCAGCAAAGCCTTTATCCATAGTAGTATAATAGTATTTCTGATATGTTGCTGATTGGATCATAAACGGCCACAGCAACAAAGGGGAATGACTGACTCTTCTCTAATAACTGTGTTAGACGTTATTTTCTATATTTCTGATATGTTGCTGATTGGATCATAAACGGCCACAGCAATGAAGAAAAGTGAAAGTGATTGATAATGACTGACTCTATTATTGTGTTACATGCTCCAAATGTAAAGCACTTTGAGCTGCATTCTGTGTATGAAAGGTGCTATACAAATAAAGCTTATTATTATTATTATTATTATTATTATTATTATTATTATTATTATTATTATATTAAGTCAGATGTGGAGGGACGCACAGCTGCAGAGAGATGGAGGGAGAGAATTCCAGAAGGCCCTACTCCCCAGGGGATTGCAAAGGGGATTACGATAATCAATGAGTTTAGCACAGGGCTTAAGGAGCTATTAGCAGACAGTGTTCCAGAAGCAGGGGAATAATGTTATAAATACATTTGATTGATCTTCTCAAAAAAATGCTCAGCTGTACTGGACACAGCTGAACACAGGGGGCACTGCTCAGCTGTACTGGACACAGGGGGCACTGCTCAGCTATACTGGACACAGGGGGCACTGTGCAGCTATCTGGCCCAGTAGGTTACAGAGGTGACAGCCACATTTGCGCCCACTTGAGGTGTAATTCTCTCCCAATGTGTGTAAAAACATGCCGTGGTATGTATAAACAGCCCACACTTGGGAGTTTCCTGTAAAAAGATGAGAGGAGAAGCGTAAAATGCGGCTAATTATGTATGTACTGTACAAAAAGTAAAAAATGTTTGCCTTTTCAAAGCAGACGTAATCCAAATTGCAGTTAATTGTGTCAATAAGAAAAACTTTTTAGAGACAACAGAATTGGTATTCTGGAGACCAGTTTTGCTTCTTTGTATGTCAAAAGTAACCTTGACTTTTGTTTGCCTTGCTAATGTCTTACTTTCACTTTCACAACATCCATTTAAATGTCACTACCTGCTAGACTAGGCTATTAAATCTGTCATAGTCAACGTGCACAAATAGTTTGAGTATGGAGTACTGGAGTAGAACTACTGTTCTGCATTATCTCTCATCTTCTCATCATGTATTGTATTATTTCATGACCGCTAAACTTTTGATTCCTTTTAATGTTGCCATCAGTTGACTACACTCCGCATATGATTGAATTATACCGTTCAGTGGTGGGCACCACAGATTACGCCAGAGGGTGGAAAAAGGCGCTGATTACGTGATGAGCTTCAGGTATGATAAATAGCACATCAATTGAAAAAGCACAGCGTGTGGTTTCTGTGGACTGGCAAAGGCGCTGATTACGCTGCGTTCGCAAATGGACATACATCTTGCCCTGAGAGCTCATGCAGGCCACTGAAAGCTGTGTTCTCTAAGAAGGAGTTTAGGTTACACTTTACATTGTACTTGACAGTATCGACATAAGAGTGACATGAAACTGTCATGAATGTGTCATAAACAAGTCATAAACGTTTATGACATAACGCTTCTGTTATTAAGTGACATTCGGTTTTTGTCATAACAAGTTAGGGTTAGGATTAGGGTTAGGGTTAGGATTAGGGTTAGAAGTTAGGATTAGGGGTAACACTTTATTTGAAGGGGTCTACACAAGGGTGACATATAACCGTCATAAGAATGTCATGACACATGTCATGCACATTACTGACATAGTATTGATGTTTATGACTGTTGTCATTAAGTGTCATTCGGTTTTTGGAATGTCAAGTTGACATTGTTTGGGTGTCATCATTATAACATCTTGACATTAGGGAAGATTACATTATTTGAGGGTGTCTCTGTCATGACAACTTGACATTAGCCAAGAAAATGTAAACCGTTGACATGACAACTTGACATTAGCCAATTAAGAAATGCAAAATTGACATATAACTGTGTTTAGCCTGACTCATCTTCTAGGTTCGTGAAGTGGTGGGCCGGAATAATTCATTGACATGACACCATTATAATTGTGTCATGAATACTTACCTTGGCATGATATTGTCATGACAACTTGACATTTAACTGTGTTTGGCCTGACTTATCTTCTAGGTTTATGAAGTGATGAGCCTGAACAATTGGCTGTCATGACACCATTATACATTAGATATACTCAACATATTGAAGGTGCATTGCAGATGTAACCCACTCGGAAATAGCCTACTAATAGGATTACATTATTCTAGTTTAATATCTAATTTCTTGATTACTTTTAGTTATGTTTTCCCTGCACACTGTATTTGTCCAGTAGGTGGCAGTGGTGGCGCTGCATACAGGGGAAACTGCTACACTGATTCTTAGAGAAGAAGACAGAAATCGCAAACAGCAGAAGGACAGCAGAATGATAGTGAGCTGAAGCCATATTTAGATTTTCCACACTGAGAAGAAAAGTTAAAAATAACATTGAAGAGCTAGTTAAAAGGGGTTTTCCCACCAAACCTACTTCTAAGTAAGGAATAACAGCAAAGGGTCGAAATTACGACAAGGAGTTTACTTACTTGTATGAGTTTTCTCCAGTGAGTGTTTTACACATGTTCCTCATTTATGTTAGTAGCAGACATGGCGTGATAGATGTGTTCAATGAGTTAAGCACGTAAAAGTTTTATTTAGCTGTAACTCAGTGTAACTTGTTTAATGCATTGTGTGGAAATGTATTGATGGTACTGCATAAGCTAAAAACCAATCGGAGTTGAACATGAGTTTAATGATTTGAAGTGCTATTTCATGCTATGTTGAAGCAATGTTAACGTGATATGCTAGTGCTGAAGTTTCATGTAGGTTATGTAGTGAATGTATAGATTAAAAATAAGAATAAGCTACCACAGTTCATGAATATGAGTTATATTTCCAGATCTGCTAAAATGTATCGAGAGAGTAATTGAATTGAATTGTTGCCCTGCTATGCAGGTTGTTTTTTTTGTTTGGATGCATGATTTGAGAGAGTGTTCCATTGGACAAATTCGCCATTGGACACGGGAGGCAGAAGAGCAGAGGGCGCGAATGATCATCTTGCCTGCGACATGAACTGCTTCTACTCAATATTTCTTCATTTCATCGTAGCCTACAGATAAGCACGAGATCACTTAAAAAAAAAACATACTACCCAGGTAGATGGACTTTGGTTTATTATTTTGGGGTTATTTTATCAGAGCTCTGAGGTCATTTTACTTTATATTTTTCTCAACTTGTGTGAAAAGGTTGAAAACTAAGAGAAAGTAGTTTCACAACTAAAAGGACAGAAAAGAGAAACAAGGTCATACTGTTTGATATATTTGATGTTTAATAAATGCGGGCTATATGTTCTGGGTAAACTATTTTGGTACTTTCATTTGTCTACTCCTCTTGTGAAAAGTTCCTTAGAAAGGCAGCACTTCACTCTACATTAAAATAAGTGCCCCTTACACAGACAAATATGGCGTCTCAGGGGGAATCGAACCCCTCAGTCCCTCAAAACACACCTTAAAATGATTGAATAGTACTACTGGTTAGGAATCCGTCATCGTAATGGTGTGTTGGGTAGACTTGTGCATGATTTGAAAAAGCTGCAGAAATGATGGCAATGAAATGGTGCTTAAAGACTAGTATGTGAATAGTTGAATGCATGTTCCACATGCACAGTTAGGTTAGCTGGCATGGTAACATGTCCTTGTATTATGGTTTTGCAAAATGCATTGCTGAAATAAACTCTTAAGTCATGACTGAGTATGGTATTTGTTGACTCAATGTTCCAGAAATGTAAAATGTACAGAAATAGGACCTACATGATAGTGTAATGACACTTAATGACATGTTCAGGAAACATCTCAGATGGTTCACTGTACTTTAGGTCAAAGGTAAGTATTCATGACACTGTCAGGAAACTATTTTGGTGTGTAATAGTTATTTGTGACAGCTTAATGACAAGTCAAAACTGTACCACTGTAGTTGAGGTCAAGAAAAGTATTCATGACCAATTTATAATGTCGTCATGACAGCCAATTGTTCAGGCCCATCACTTCACAAACCTAGAAGATAAGTCAGGCCAAACACAGTTATATGTCAAGTTGTCATGACAATATCATGCCAAACACCTTGCATTTCTTTCTTGGCTATGTCAAGTCGTCATGACAATATTGTAAACGGGTTACATTTTCTTGGCTAATGTCAAGTTGTCATGACAAAGACCCGTCAAATAATGTCATCTTGGCTAATGTCAAGTTGTCATAATGATGACACCCAAACAATGTCAACTTGACATTCCAAAAACCGAATGACACATTATGACAACAGTCATAAACATCAATAATGTGTCATTAATGTACATGACATGTGTCATGTCATTCTTATGACGGTTACATGTCACCCTTATGTAGACCCCTTCAAATAAAGTGTTACCGGATTAGGTTTAGGGCTAGGGTTCATGTGTCATGACAGTGTCATGTCACTCTTATGTCCATACTGTCAAGTAAAGTGTTCTTTCTCAATGCATGTGTTCCCATGGAATCACTATCAGAACACAAAGGCCAGGCAGGTTCATTGTATTCAAATGATAACGTTTAAAGTGTGTGTTTACATCTGGTGATGTTTGTTCAGACAGTAAGTCTAGACAGAGATCACATAAAAATGCTGTGTGGAAATAGGCTCCTAATCAAAGCTTCTTTCCAATCAGGAAGATGAATGAGAAATCACATGTGCCTCTTTAGCCTCTGTCTGGACAGCGTGTTGAACTCTAGAATCGTTAAAGGTTCCAGGATGCGGTTTGGTTCTTTGTTTTAGTACGTTTCCAAATTGTTTTTTCTTTTGTTGTTTTTTTTGGAATTCTGGAATGACAAGCAGTCACGTGTACCGAGTTTCCATGAGGAGAAATCGCAGCCCAGAGCACCCGACCGACGGTCCGACCACTCAACAGCACGTCTGGAAGGACGCAGAGTCTGTCTGAGTGACTGAGGTTGGAACCGGAGAGGCCCGAGTGGACGTTCTTTCCCAATCAAAAGGAAATCACCGAAAGGTTTGTTCCAAAGTAAATAGCCCCTGACCTTCAGCGCCAGTTAGCGTAATGTGTTTTCCCAAATGCTGAGTCGAAGCAGCATTAGAGGAGCTAATCCAGGGACAGGCCTCTAGTGGGACCCGTGGCGGCCTTCACGCTCGCCGCTCTCCGAGCCTTTATGAAAATATGTCACTCTGAAGGGAAGATTTGATTTACGAGACTCAGAGAAGACTGGGGACGGTTTAGGGAACTATTGTGCTTGTATAGTTTTGCAACGGCGTCTGGGTGCTGGACTGGTATGTGAGCGGCCAGAGAACGCGTAGAGTTCCTCAGAGTGGAGAGTGTGTGTGTGTGTCTGAGTGTGTGTGTGTGAGTGTGTGTGTGTCCAGCTGGCCCGGTCTGTGTTTGTAGATCCAACAGGCCAACAGTGTTCTGAACACTCATGGTCACCCATCACTGTATGATAGAAAAAGAAGCCGGAATTCCAGAGGAATGTCAGCTGCTCCCTCGCCAGCCTCGCCAGCCTCGTCGCGCTCCAGACAGGCCCCGGGGTTTGGCGGAGCGATGTTTTCTCCTCCTGTTTGTCTTGACTCCCCTTCCCCACTTCTCCTCCTCCTACTCCTCCTCGTGTCCCTGTTAGGGCCATTACTGATTCCCATCTTTTCCATCAAATTAAATTATACATGGGAATAAAGTGAAGGCTTACAGGACAGCAGCCCTGGAACAACAGAAACACAATTTGGCCCTCGCAATAATCTATACTGGATAACAGCCAGAACAGGGCCACATCAGGGCCACATCAGGGCCAGACTCGTGTTAGATCAGGGCTGGTTCTGTGCCAGTCACCTTCTCGAGACAGAAACCACACCTGATGGAGAGCTGCTAGGCCACCACTAGGAGTCCTGCGTTAAACCAACACAGAGGTAGGATTAGATGAGATCAGATGCAGGTCTGGTTATTCCTTCGCTGTTTCTGGGTTTTCGCCTGATTTGGGCTCGCATTTTTCACGACATAGCTCCCCCTGCAGCTTCGGTAGCAAGTGACTGCTACGCTAAACCCCCACTAGCTAGCGAGCTAGCCATCAAGAAACCAAGCTAAACACATACAGGGCTCACAATAAAATGGTCGAGCAAATACATTGTTCAAGAGACTATCAAACCACATTACAAAAACGTTCACCCAAGGGTAGGCTACTTACAATTTCAACAGCAACAAAGCCAAGTCGGAGTCCGTTTTGCAGTCTTCTTAGAAACTACAATCTGACTACATTTTCGAGACGGATTGGATACTTCCGCTGAGTCACATCCGGATTTGTTTGGGACGGAACCAGAAAGTTGCATATTCGTTTTTTCCGCGGAGAAGCACTAGGGGGAGACGAAGCACCCACCAAACGACCCAAAAAGTGTTGTAGACTCTCAACCTGCATAATTTGAAGGTAATTTTTGCTAAAATTGTTGCATAGGGCTTCTTTAAATCACACATATTTAAAAAAATGCCAAGTCTCAATTAAACACATTTCTAAAATTGCTAGCATATTATTATTGGTTTGTATTTTGTAATATTCCTATTGACTAGAATGCATAGTAAATGTGCATGTATAGTACTTTTTCTGTTTATTTTCTTATTCTATCCCTGCTGAAAAAACAGCAAGGAACCAGCTTATGCTGGTAGCTGGTTTTAGCTGGTCTTTGCTGTTTTTCTTCCAGCTATTGCTGGTCTTTGCTGGTGTAGCTGGTTAGCCCACCAGGTGGACATGCTGGCGTGACCATTTGAGGAAGCTGGTCATGCTGGTGTGACCAGCGTGTCATGTGGGATACAGCTGGTGTAAGATTGTCATGCTGGTGACCAGCCTGCCAAGCTTGACATTGTTGGTGAAGATGGTCATGCTGATTTGCTAGAATGACCAACATAAGCTGGCATGGCCAGTAAAAACCAGCAGTGTAGACCAGCAACACCAACTAAAATGACCATTTTGAGGTGGTATGACAAGCAAGAATCAGAATCAGAATTATGCAGACAAATCACAATTAGAATCAGAATCATGAAGGAGAATCAGAATTAGTTGCTGAATATTCAGCATCAATCTACACTTTTCAGACAAGGAAAAATTATACAACAAAGAGCGGAGAGAGAGAGAGAGAGAGAGAGAGAGAGAGAGAGAGAGAGTGTGTGTGTGTGTGTGCATGCACATGTGTGAAATGTGAAGAGAGTCCTCCAGGATGACAAGTCTTCTAAAGGTGGTGTGTGTGTGTGTGTGTGGTGTGTGTGATGGGGGGTTCTGTCTGTGCTAGCGGATGGCTCTCCTCTCGTCTCCTCATCTCCTCCAGAGTGTCTGTGATTGGCAGAGATGTTAAGTGCCATTTGACACCTGAGCGAGGGAAAATTTGTGCGAGTAGGCGGTAATGAATTGGAGACGTCTACGCAATTAAAATCGCTGTTAATTTCTCCTGGGAGATGGAATCCTACCACAACCCCCATTTCCCACCCCCACCCCCTGCAGCAGAATGAATCATGGGATTGGAGGGCCGAGGGTTTTGAAGGGGGAGGGAGGACATGAGTCACGAGACAGATATGAAGAGGAAAAGGTTAGCCTAGCGTAGCGTAGCTGCCCATCACCAGTCTCCTGTAGAGGGAACAGGCTAGCCAAGCAGAACCGTCCCTCACCAGGGGGCTAAGAGGGCTAGCCTAGCAACCCATCATGAGGTTGTTGTGAAGTAGACAGGGCTAAGATAACCTAGCTGCCTGCCCTTCACTAGATGGTTGAGCTAGCCTAGTTGCCCAATGCCAGAATACTGTGAATTTTGCAGGGCTAGTCAAGACAAGCCATCTATTAATCATCTGTTGGGAAGTTGAGAGAGCTAGTCTAGTGAAGCTGCCCATCACTAGACAATTGTAGTAGGTGGAAGGGTAACTTTGCCTAGCCTAGCCTAGCAGCCCTTGGATGGGGATGGAGATCTGAGTGGTAAGTTGAAAGGCAAACACCCAACAGACAGGCTCTTAGATGTAAACTGACAGGCCAGCTCAGCGCTGTTCGCTGTTCGTCTCACTGGCTGACGACATTCAGAGCTTAATGACTTCATTCTCTTTCATATGCATCAGCCGTTTCCTTAATTTTCCATTCCAGAGCAACGACCCCCACCACCCCCCCCCCCCCCCACTCACACACACCCCTCGTTTAGCCACGTATGAAGGGTACATGCATATAGGATTGCATTCCCGTTGTGTAGCCTACAACTTAAAGCTTAAAACAACTCTGTGTGTGTGTGTGTGTGTGTGTGTGTGTGTGTGTGTGTGTGAGAGAGAGAGAGAGAGAGAGAGAGAGACAATAACAGAACAAAACAACAACAACTGAAATTGTCTGGCACCTGACAGATTCCCTACAGAAATCTCAGCTCAGGCTAACTCTAGAGAGATGAAGCTCAGGCTAACTCTAGAGAGATGAAGCTCAGGCTAACTAGTAGCCTCACTCCCAATGGTCCTCTTCAGTACCCTGGTCAGTCTCACAATTAGTTATTTATTTATTACTATTTTTTAATATGTCCTTTTATTGAACTGTCTTTTGCACAGCACTTTCAAATTGCATTGTACATGTATATTCTATTCTATTCTATTTTCATTCTATTCTATTATACCACGTCTGAGTGTTTATCTGTGCTAATGGGATATGAGTCAACACAAGCTGCATGTTCCGGGCAGGCAGGCAGGCGAGGTTTGGGGTCAAAGGTCACAGGTTCATGCTGAGGTGTTTTCCAGAAAAAAGCTCTGACTTCTCAGCAGTGTGGAAAAGTTGCGTTCAGAAAGACAGGAAGACTAGCTCACAATTCAGCTACATCTGTTGTGTAAGTGCAGACAGGAAGATTAGCTCACAATTCAGCTACATCTGTTGTGTAAGTGCAGACAGGAAGACTAGCTCACAATTCAGCTACATCTGTTGTGTAAGTGCAGACAGGAAGACTAGCTCACAATTCAGCTACATCTGTTGTGTAAGTGCAGACAGGAAGACTAGCTCACAATTCAGCTACGTCTGTTGTGTAAGTGCAGACAGGAAGACTAGCTCACAATTCAGCTACATCTGTTGTGTAAGTGCAGACAGGAAGATTAGCTCACAATTCAGTTAGGTCTGTTGTTTAAGTGCACCGCTCGAGCACAGCTCAGGTAAGTGTAATGTCAGGCCCTGGAGTGTCCGGACCAGTGCCTGTGTTAAAATGACCCCCCAGCGGTATTCAAATGAGCAGCACTCTCTCATCAGGCCAAGAGCAGCCTGGGGAAATGAGCTGTCCTCATAAGGGTCATATTAGCACCTCTGCACCAGCCTTCGGACACACACACAGACACATACAGCTAACCCTTTCTTCATCTCTGTCTCTCTCTCTCTCTACACACACACACACACACATGAACTTGTGCAGATAGGCGTGTGCGCACACACACACGCATATAACAACACAGTCCCACACTCCTGGACACACACACACCCCCACACTGAGAGCACATAATGAGGGAGCGTTATGTCCCTGTGAAGCCTCACGGGGTCTCCCTGCTGAGTGCAGGGGCTCGGCTGGGCTATTTTTGGACGCCCTCCTCTAATTTATTTTCTTGATTTGGTGTGAGAATAATTATTGTGCTGCAGGAGCTGCATTGAAATGATCTGCCTCCTCCTCCTGCTGCTGCTGCTCCTACCTCTCCTCCACCACCTCCCACTACAAGTGCTACTATTACACCTCCTCCACCACCTCCACCACCTCCCACTACAAGTGCTACTATTACACCTCCTCCACCACCTCCTCTACCACCTCCCACTACAAGTGCTACTATACACCTCCTCCACCACCTCCCACTACAAGTGCTACTATTACCCCTCCTGCACCACCTCCTCCACCACCTCCCACTACAAGTGCTACTATTACACCTTCTCCACCACCTCCTCCACCACCTCCCACTACAAGTGCTACTATACACCTCCTCCACCACCTCCCACTACAAGTGCTACTATACACCTCCTCCACTACCACCTCCCACTACAAGTGCTACTATTACCCCTCCTGCACCACCTCCTCCACCACCTCCCACTACAGGTGCTACTATTACACCTCCTCCACCACCACCTCCCACTACAAGTGCTACTATTACCCCTCCTCCACCACCACCTCCCACTACAAGTGCTACTATTACACCTCCTCCACCACCACCTCCCACTACAAGTGCTACTTTTATACCTCCTCCTCTACCACCTCCTCCACCACCTCCCACTACAAGTGCTACTATTACACCTCCTCCACCACCTCCTCCACCACCACCTCCCACTACAAGTGCTACTATTACACCTCCTCCACCACCTCCTCCACCACCACCTCCCACTACAAGTATACTACTATTACTTTTCTTTCTGCTCCTTCCACACCTTCTCTTCCTGCACCTCCTCCTCCTCCCCCTGCTCCTCCTCTCCTCCTCCTTCCCCTGCTCCCTCACTTGCTCCTCTTGGGTTCTGTCCTCTCACCAGCACAGCCAGGAGGGCCTCCCTACAGCATCTCTCCTCATTCGTTTCTCTCACTCTCCTGTCTCTTTCTCTTGTATTATCACTCCACCTCCCTCTTTCTTTTCCTCTCTCTCTCTCTCGCTCTCTCTCTTTCTCTCTCTCATTCTCCTTCCATCTCTCCTCTCTCTTTCTCTTGCTCTCTCACTCCATTTCCACTCCATCTCCCTCTCTTTCCTTTCCTCTCCCTCTTTCTTCAGCTCTATCTATCTTTCCCTCTCCCTCCTCTCTCTCATCTCTCCATCCCTACTGTTGTGGTTTGTTCTGCAGAGACACAAAGGCCATTGAACCAACACCCCCCCCCCCCCCACGCGCTCCCTTCATCCTTCCGTCCTGCCTGCCTCGTTTCCATATTTCTTGTTGAGCTTATTCAAATCAGGTGTTTGAAAACTAACCTTGTTTGAATTGTAATTCGGCATCGGAGGGTTTACAATTTACTGATACAGACACACAATAGGCAGTAGAGCGAGGCCTGCATATGAAATGGATTCCATTTTTGCTTGTCTGCGCTCTAATCACAGTGTTACATGATAGCTTACAAGAGCGTCTTTCAAACTGCCTCTAACTAAATAAATTTGATTTTGAAAGGGTGTGCTTGGCAGATTGCTTCGTGCATAGTTGTGTTGCCTGCCAGGTGCTGTCATGGATAAAGTGTCTAGTTTATTGGTCATAATAGGATGCAAGGATCCTTAAATATACAGGAATTCTATTAGCCGCTGCATGCGCGCTACTATCACAAAGCCTCTCTGCCGCCTCTCCTCTAGATGTGTGTGTGTGTGTGTGTGTGTGTGCAGCCTTCACTGGGCATTTCCGAGGCGAGACGCAGATCAATCAGTATGTAAAATAGTAAACGCGCCACACACACACACACACACACATACACACACACACACACTTACACACACACACACACACACACACACACACACACACACACACACACACACACACACACACATCGGTGTCCTCCTGGGCTCATCACAGCTGCATAGCCCCAGAGAATATTACATTACATTACATTTACCAGTTTATCAATTCATCAGTTTATCAATCCATCAGGCCCGAGTCCCTTACAGCCTCCGACACTGACAGTGCGCATGATTACAGAGTGAGGACGTCACTGTCATGGAAAATAACACCATCCTCTACTCCAGTGTTTTTCAACCTTTTTTGTGCCACGGCACACTTTTGACACTTTTTTGTCCCATGGCACATTAACATCCTGTGTGAAGAAAAAATTAACATACCATAGCCTAAAACTTCAAATAATACACAGATATGGCCTTATTATGGCTTCTATGCAAGACCTGCTCAATAAAACAAGCTCCCTCTGTTTCATTTGTAGGTGACTATATCTAATTTAATTGTTGTTATGAACTGGATATGTGATGATTCTGTGAATACTGGATATTGGGCCCCCATTGTACAATGCCTGCATACCACAAATAGTGCAATCATACAATCAATGAGAGCATGTGGTTATAAATTCTTTGATGCAACAGTTGCTTTTCTGGACCAGTGAGTGACATTTGGGTAATTTTCTGCGGCACACCTGATGATCTCTCACGGCACACTACTCCACACACATCCTCTCGGTTCCACACACGTCCTCTCTACTCCACACACACACATCCTCTCTACTCCACACACACACATCCTCTCTAATCCACACACACACATCCTCTCTACTCCACACACACACGTCCGCTCTACTCCACACACACACATCCTCTCTACTCCACACACACACGTCCTCTCTACTCCACACACACACACGTCCTCTCTACTCCACACACACACATCCTCTCTACTCCACACACACACACACACACACGTCCTCTCTACTCCACACACACACATCCTCTCTACTCCACACACACACACACACACACACACACACACACACACACACACACACACATCCTCTCTACTTCACACACACACACACGTCCTCTCTACTCCACACACACACATCCTCTCTACTCCACACACACACACACACACACACACACATCCTCTCTACTCCACACACACACATCCTCTCTACTCCACACACACACACATCCTCTCTACTCCACACACATCCTCTCTACTCCACACACACACACATCCTCTCTAATCCACACACACACACGTCCTCTCTACTCCACACACACACATCCTCTCTACTCCACACACACACACACGTCCTCTCTACTCCACACACACACATCCTCTCTACTCCACACACACACACACAAATCCTCTCTACTCCACACACACACACACACACACACATCATCTCTACTCCACACACACACACACGTCCTCTCTACTCCACACACACATATCCTCTCTACTCCACACACACACACACACACACACACACATCCTCTCTACTCCACACACACACACACACACACATCCTCTCTACTCCACACACACACATCCTCTCTACTCCACACACACACATCCTCTCTACTCCACACACACACACACATCCTCTCTACTCCACACACACACACACACATCCTCTCTACTCCACACACATCCTCTCTACTCCACACACACACATCCTCTCTACTCCACACACACAAACATCCTCTCTACTCCACACACATCCTCTCTACTCCACACACACACATCCTCTCTACTCCACACACACACACACATCCTCTCTACTCCACACACACACACACACATCCTCTCTACTCCACACACATCCTCTCTACTCCACACACACACATCCTCTCTACTCCACACACACACACATCCTCTCTACTCCACACACATCCTCTCTACTCCACACACATCCTCTCTACTCCACACACACACACACATCCTCTCTACTCCACACACACACACACACATCCTCTCTACTCCACACACACACACATCCTCTCTACTCCACACACATCCTCTCTACTCCACACACACACATCGTCTCTACTCCACACACACACACACATCCTCTCTACTCCACACACATCCTCTCTACTCCACACACACACATCCTCTCTACTCCACACACACACACATCCTCTCTACTCCACACACATTCTCTCTACTACACACACATCCTCTCTACTGCACACACACACACACACATCCTCTCTACTCCACACACACACACACATCCTCTCTACTCCACACACACACACATCCTCTCTACTCCACACACATCCTCTCTACTCCACACACACTCATCCTCTCTACTCCACACACACACACACATCCTCTCTACACACACATCCTCTCTACTCCACACACACACATCCTCTCTACTCCACACACACACACATCCTCTCTAGTCCACACACATTCTCTCTACTACACACACATCCTCTCTACTCCACACACACACACACATCCTCTCTACTCCACACACGTCCTCTCTACTCCACACACACACATCCTCTCTACTCCACACACACACGTCCTCTCTACTCCACACACACACACGTCCTCTCTACTCCACACACACACATCCTCTCTACTCCACACACACACACACGTCCTCTCTACTCCACACACACACATCCTCTCTACTCCACACACACACACACGTCCTCTCTACTCCACACACACATATCCTCTCTACTCCACACACACACACACACACACACACACACATCCTCTCTACTCCACACACACACACACACATCCTCTCTACTCCACACACACACACACACACACATCCTCTCTACTCCACACACACACACATCCTCTCTACTCCACACACATCCTCTCTACTCCACAAACACACACATCCTCTCTAATCCACACACACACACGTCCTCTCTACTCCACACACACACATCCTCTCTACTCCACACACACACACACGTCCTCTCTACTCCACACACACACACACACATCCTCTCTACTCCACACACACACACACACACACACACACACACACACATCATCTCTACTCCACACACACATATCCTCTCTACTCCACACACACAGAGACACACACACACACACACATCCTCTCTACTCCACACACACACACACACACATCCTCTCTACTCCACACACACACACACGTCCTCTCTACTCCACACACACACATCCTCTCTACTCCAGACACACACATCCTCTCTACTCCACACACACACATCCTCTCTACTCCACACACATCCTCTCTACTCCACACACACACATCCTCTCTACTCCACACACACACACATCCTCTCTACTCCACACACACACACACACATCCTCTCTACTCCACACATATCCTCTCTACTCCACACACACACATCCTCTCTACTCCACACACACACATATCCTCTCTACTCCACACACATCCTCTCTACTCCACACACACACATCCTCTCTACTCCACACACACACACACACATCCTCTCTACTCCACACACATCCTCTCTACTCCACACACACACATCCTCTCTACTCCACACACACACACACACACACGTCCTCTCTACTCCACACACACACACCCTCTCTACTCCACACACACACACACACACACACACACACATCCTCTCTACTCCACACACACACACATCCTCTCTACTCCACACACACACACACACACATCCTCTCTACTCCACACACACACACATCCTCTCTACTCCACACACACACATCCTCTCTACTCCACACACACACACATCCTCTCTACTCCACACACATCCTCTCTACTCCACAACACACACATCCTCTCTACTCCACACACACACACTCCTCTCTACTCCACACACACACATCCTCTCTACTCCACACACACACACACGTCCTCTCTACTCCACACACACACATCCTCTCTACTCCACACACACACACACATCCTCTCTACTCCACACACACACACACACACACACACACACACACACATCATCTCTACTCCACACACACACACACGTCCTCTCTACTCCACACACACATATCCTCTCTACTCCACACACACACACACACACACACACACACACACATCCTCTCTACTCCACACACACACACACACACACATCCTCTCTACTCCACACACACACACACGTCCTCTCTACTCCACACACACACACACACATCCTCTCTACTCCACACACACACATCCTCTCTACTCCACACACATCCTCTCTACTCCACACACACACATCCTCTCTACTCCACACACACACACATCCTCTCTACTCCACACACACACACACACATCCTCTCTACTCCACACACATCCTCTCTACTCCACACACACACATCCTCTCTACTCCACACACACACACATCCTCTCTACTCCACACACATCCTCTCTACTCCACACACACACATCCTCTCTACTCCACACACACACACACACATCCTCTCTACTCCACACACATCCTCTCTACTCCACACACACACATCCTCTCTACTCCACACACACACACACATCCTCTCTACTCCACACACACACACACACATCCTCTCTACTCCACACACATCCTCTCTACTCCACACACATCCTCTCTACTCCACACACACACACACATCCTCTCTACTCCACACACATCCTCTACTCCACACACACACACACATCCTCTCTACTCCACACACACACACACATCCTCTCTACTACACACACATCCTCTCTACTCCACACACACACACACACATCCTCTCGGTTCGACACACACACACACATCCTCTCTACTCCACACACACACACACACATCCTCTCTACTCCACACACACACACACACACACATCCTCTCTACTCCACACACACACACACACACACATCCTCTCTACTCCACACACACACACACACACACATCCTCTCTACTCCACACACACACACACACATCCTCTCTACTCCACACACATCCTCTCTACTCCACACACACACACACACACATCCTCTCTACTCCACACACACACACACACATCCTCTCTACTCCACACACACACACACACACACATCCTCTCTACTCCACACACACACACACGTCCTCTCTACTCCACACACACACACACACACACATCCTCTCTACTCCACACACACACACACACATCCTCTCTACTCCACACACACACACACACACACATCCTCTCTACTCCACACACATCCTCTCTACTCCACACACACACACACACACACATCCTCTCTACTCCACACACACACACACACACACATCCTCTCTACTCCACACACACACACACACATCCTCTCTACTCCACACACACACACACATCCTCTCGGTTCGACACACGTCCTCAGTGCGGCGGTGGTCCCAGAGCTGGTGTGTTGGGAGACACCAGTGACATGGGCCCGTGGGTTACAGTGAGTACACTATGCTTTGTTCAGACACTCTCTCTCCTCTTCTCCCTCTCTCCTCTCCTTTTATCTTCTCCTCTCCTCCCTCTCTCTCCTCCTCTTATCCCTCCCTCCTCTCCTTCTTTTATATCATCCTCTCCTCCCTCTCTCCTCTCCTTTTATCTTCTCCTCTCCTCCCTCTCTTCTCATTTTATCTCCTTCTCTCCTCCCTCTCTCTTCTCCTCCTTTTATCTCTTTCTCTCCTCCTCCTCTCCCTCCTATTCTCCTTCTCAATTCAATTCAAATGGTTTTATTGGCATGACAGTGTTGCCAAAGCAGTGATGTATAAAAAATAAAATAGAAATTATAATGAAAAGCAAACAACAACCAACAATCAACCATCTACAGCATCTCTCTCCTCCTCCTATTCCTCTGTCCTCCAGGGTCTCTCCTTTCTCCTCCTCTGGCCTTTACTCCCCTTCTATTTTTACATCATCTCCCCCTCTTCCTCCTCCATTCTCATCTTCCTCCTCCTCCTCCTCCTCTTCCATCTGCTCTCCCTCTCCTTCTCTCCCTCTTGCCCTCTCTTCCTCCTCAGTTCTCTTCTCTCTCTGCTTGTATCCTCCGGTGTCTTTCTCCACTACTCCCTCTCTCTCTCTCCATCTCTCCCTCCTCCTCCTCCTCCTGTCCTCCCTCCCTCCACCTGATCTGTTCTGGGGTTCCTTTGTTTTCTGGTCCAGCTGAGCTCTTAATTACGGTCATTATTGGCTTTAATTGAGGAGCCTTTGCATAGACCCCCCCACCCCCTCCAAACACACACACACACACACACACACACACACACACACACACACACACCCTTAGAGGACAATAAAACACACAAGGACTGGCCCGTCACTGTAACTACCACAGCCCAGGGCTTCACGACCTGATCTACATAAACAGCCCAGAATGATTTGATATTCATCTAGTCTGATCTAGTCTGATGTGGTGTGATCTAATCTGATGTGGTCTGATCTAATCTGATCTAGTCTGATGTGGTCTGATCTAGTCTGATGTGGTCTCATCTAGTCTGATGTGGTCTGAATATCAAATAAAATATATAGCTTTAGAAATAGTGTTGAAAAGGTTAATTACAGTTTTTGATTGCTTCTTCTGATTTGATGCAGTTGATTGCAGTTCTTGATTTGATGATGGCTTAATGCCATTGTTCACATATAGCAAAGGGGATATAGTGAGATATAGTTGTCTGATGTGGTCTGATCTAGTCTGATATTGCATTGATCTAGTCTGATGTGGTCTGATCTAGACTGATGTTGGTCTGATCTAGTTTGATATTGCATTGATCTAGTCTGATGTGATCTGATCTAATGTGATGTGGTTTGATCTAATCTGATGTTGTTTGATCTAGACTGATGTTGGTCTGATTTAGTCTGATGATGATTTGAGCTAGATTGATGTGGTTTGATCTAGTCTGATGTGGTCTGATCCTGTCTGATGTGGTCTGATCTAGTTTGAGGTTGGTCTGATCTAAATTGATGTGGTCTAATCTAGTCTGATGTGGTTTAATCTAGTTTGATATTGGTCTGATCTAAACTGATGTAGTCTTTTGTTGGTCTAATCGGATTTGCTGTGGTCCTCTAATTAATGACCAAGCAGCGAATATTGCATCCAAACCCATGGTACCTCACCTGGGGAACATCAGTCAGAAAGTTTAGCAACAGCAAATTTGTTTCAGTCATTACAAAGACTGGTGGATGGTGCTGTATAAGGACTCAGAATGCACAGCAATGAGTCTGTGCGGAACAATGCTTGACAGACAACATTAACCACAGGGCATGGAGATGAGAACCGCACCGCAGAACGTTCCACAGGGAGCCACGAGGAACAAATCTGTTTTGTTGTTCGTGTCTAACTACACTTTAGGGTCAATTAACAATAAAGATCAAGTAATAAAAGTATTTCCCCCACAGAAATGAGATAAATATTTATGAAGGTTGCTTGGTTTTCTCCAAAGTCCAAAGTCCCTGTTAGTGTTGTATACTGAGGATCAAAGCCACCTTCACACACACACACACACACACACACAAACACACGCACACTCACACTTACACAAACGCACCCAGCCTCCCACACACACACACACACACACACACACACACACACATCAAGGCTTTGTTGTCATTGTTGTCCTCTTGTCCCACAGTGCAAAACTGATATATATATATATATATATAAATGTAACATCATCTCCCCTCTCAAGGATAAAAACAAAAACAAAATACATGTTAAAAAGAGACATTCAGCAGGCCTGGGATGAGTGTGCACTGTCTCTTTAAGATAAAATATTCTATCTTCCACATCATAATTATCTCCTTAAGGTAGAAATATTAGCATGTCCATGTCCCCCAATCTTATTATGGGAGAAATTGCCTCATTAAGTCAGTGGGCTCCCCTAGTCCCACCTCGCGCCGCCATTGTCCATATTTCATCAGCACGGCCGACCGGACGGCCCACCAGCCGCTGCAGGGCATCTGATTGGCTAGAGCCATATGCTGCACACGCAGTCTCAGAGGAACAGGGGATAGAGGGGGGGGGGGGAGGGAGAGAGAGAGGAAGAGAGGGAGAGAAAAGTGGTGGGGACTGTGATGAAGTGAAAGAAAGAGGGGGGAGAACAGGACTGGGATGAGTAAGGGAGAGAGAGAGATGGGGACAAGGAGAGAGAAAGAGAGAGAGAGAGAGATAGAAGGGGGGGGGGGGGTGCAGGAACAGGCCTGGCTAACTGTTTTTCTGACTCGGGGCAAATCATCATTAATTTCACATGGCTCAGCTCTCTATTGCCCTGCATCACTTTAACCTGTAGGACCCCCACCTCAACACCCCCCCCCCCCCACCCCACCTCAACACCTCATCTACCCCCCCCACCTCAACACCCCACCCCCCCCACCTCAACACCTCATCTACCCCCCCACCTCAGTATCACCCCATCTACCCCCCCCCCCCACCTCAGCAGCACCCCATCTACCCCCCCTCTCTCTATCTGCCCTTTTCTCTCTATCTCCTCTTCTCTCCTTCTCTTCTGTCCTTCAGAACTGAGCCATGTGTTGTAAAACACACACACACACACATACAGTACACACACGCACACACACACACACACACACACACACACACACACACACACATACACACACACACACATACACGCACACACACATACACACACACACACACACACATACACACACACACACACACACACACACACACACATACACACACGCATACACACACGCACACACACACACACACACACACACACACACACACACACACACACATACACGCACACACACACACACACACACACACACACACACACACACACACACACACACACACATACACGCACACACACACACACACACACACACACATACAGTACACACACGCACACACACATACACACACACACACATACACGCACACACACATACACACACACATACACACACACACACACACACACACACACACATACACATACACGCACACGCACATACACACACACACACACACACACTCTTGGCCAGACATGGGTCAGGTCAGTGGGGAGGATGGCGGTCATGTTCTACGGACATCTGCCCATTAGTATTTTGCCAGTGATGGCATCTAAAGTGTTCAACTATGCCTTCAAGCAGACGTGCCTGTGAGTGTGTGTGTGTCTTTGTGAGAGTGTCTGTTTGTGTCTGTGAGTGTGTGTGTGTGTCTTTGTGAGAGTGAGTGTGTGTGTGTGTATGTGTGTGTGTGTATATATGAAAAAGAGTGTGTGTGTGTGTGTGTGTGTGTTTGAGAGAAAGAGAGAGTGAGAGAGTGTGTAGAGAGAGAGAGAATGAGTGAGTGTAGAGAGAGAGAGTGTAGAGAGAAAGAGAGAAAATGTAGAGAGGTGTCTGCTGAATAGTCATTTGGCATGCATGAGTTTGGTCCGAGCTCTCCTTCCTCTCTGAGCATAAAGATAGCCACTGCACACACACACACACACACACACACACGGATGAGCCTAGCTGGCTGATTTATTCCTGCTCGTTAGACGTTAACGAGATGCTCAGGAATATCCCTGACCCTTAATCTGCTAAATATAATCCCAGAGATGAATCCTGACACCCAATGCATGGGTAATGAAA
>NW_027468837.1:36747707-36750207 GCF_046254945.1 Alosa pseudoharengus
AAGATATAATGAAACACATAAATACAGTCCATTACATGTGCATTTGGGCTGCTTTTATTATTATTGCATTTTTACTGGCTTCCCGCGTCCAGACCGCCACGCCGACCGCACCGGTCCCTCGACTGCTGTGCCCTCGTCTCCCTGCGTCTCTGTCTCACACACACACACACACACACACGCTTCTCTCCACCTAATCACTCCATTCCTCAAGTCGTGTGTCAGACATGTCAGTTCTCCATCTTACACACTCGTGCTGCCTCAGACAAGCACCAGCTGCTCTCTCTCTCTCTCTCTCACACACACACACACACACACACACACACACACACAGCTACCGTCTTCCTGTCTCCAACACACGCCTCATTTAGTCAACATCAAACAACCACAACACACTCTAAACACACAACACACTCTAAACACACAACACACTCTAAACACACAACACACTCTAAACACACAACACACCCTTAACACACAACACACTCTAAACACACAACACACTCTAAACACACAACACACTCTAAACACACACACACTCTAAACACACAACACACCCTTAACACACAACACACCCTAAACACACAACACACTCTAAACACACAACACACTCTAAACACACAACACACTCTAAACACACACACACTCTAAACACACAACACACCCTTAACACACTCCAAGGTAGAGAGGTATACAGAACCAAACATCTGAATCATACTCAAAATATGTAGATTCCTACATTTAGATTTTTAAATTGTAATGTAATTATAATTTGACATATAAGCATATAATCAATATAAATATGTCTGGTATGAGAGAGATGGTGATCTTGCCACATGAAAAACTTACGTCAGGTAAGTATATGGCATCCATATGTGCCATCTATATTTAAGAACTGGATTGAATAAAAATCAGATCAGCCCTATAGTCCCACTAAAGCCTTGAGAAAAGCCATGGATTGCTTTATATAATATTAGATTGCTTTTTATTAGAGATATAGTCTTAGTGTGTGTGTTTGTGTGTGTGTGTGTGTGTGTGTGTCTGGGAGAAAGAGAGAGTGAAAGAGTGTCTGTGTGTGTATGTGTGTGTATTGGGGAGAGAGAGAGAGATTGAGTATTTCAGGGGGTTGAGAAGAACATGACCATAAATCCCCCATAACTTAAGAGGCTCTTTAGACGGAAGCCCCCCAACCCCCCCCCCAAAAAAAAAAAAACATCCTCATACATCTCTCTCTCTCTTTCTCTCTCTGCCTCTCTCTTTTCCCATATCAGTTGGCTGCCTGTATTTTTTCCTCTCAGCAGGAGCGATCTGAAGAGGTTGCGTAAGCCCTTGGTTAATTAATTAATTGATTAATTATTTAATTAGCTAATCAAGGCGCTCTGAAGAGCATCTCCTTACAGCAGTGTTAATGAGGGAACAGCTGGGCCGGCGCGCCGTAGGAATACTCAAAGCGACGGATGCTCCGCTCCACTCCCCACTCCACTCCGATCGCTTGCGCCTGTCCAGCGCTTTCCTCCTCGTCACCAGCAGGGGGAGCACTGTCTCTGCTGGGGAAACCGCACTCGGCCTGCAGAGACAGCAGTGACAGACGCACACTCAGATCTGTGGGAGCAGATACTAGCCGGTCACACAGGGGATGATCTGGTTTTGGGAAAGATTCACGATGAAGGTCTGAAGATGACCATTGTCACACAAAAAAAAGAGAAATAAAAATAAAAAAGTGTCTCTTATCAGACATATATTATTTTATCTCTTATCTTATCTGGAAATCTGTATCAATAAATATTTTTTTTGTGGCAACATATAATAATATAATTAAGCAACCGCACATCAATCATAAGTAACTGTTTACGAACACCTGTCTTTTCAGAGCTGTAGTCTTTGGTTGACACGTTCAAACAGCACGGAGGCTTTTTAGCTGAGCTGAACACTAAGAGAAGGGCTTTGACCAGGTAACACCACCATCAATGAAGCTCCTGCTCCTTATGTCTAACAGAAGAATGTGTGTGTGTGTGTGTGTATGCATGTACTATATGTATGTCTGCATGGCAACCCCCTCCACACACACACACACACACACAAAAGTTCACACACACAGACACACACACACACTGGACGTGGCCCCCTGTCGCTGTGGCAGCCAATTAAAGCTGAGGAGTGAGAGGCAGGAGCGAGGCGTCACGGCGACCGCTGATTAAGACCACACCCCCCCCCCCCCCACACACACACACACACACACACACACACACACACACGCCTGCTCGTGTAGGAGAGAGAGGAGAGGAGAGCTCAGATATTAGCTTTAATTGCAATCATGGCCATGAGCGTGGGGCAGCCGTGTGACGGAGAGCGCAGCACGGGGAGGGGGGAGGGGGGGGGGGTATGGGGGGGGGCAGCCGTCTGACGGACAGCGCAGCAGGACGCTACTGCCCACTGCTGCGGAATATGAAAGCCAGAGTAAGCATCAGATAATTGGCCTCGAATTTCCTGTTATCTGCTCCAA
>NW_027468837.1:36755207-36790207 GCF_046254945.1 Alosa pseudoharengus
TGCTTTGCTTGTGAATGAAGTTGTAGCCTACTTCCTGTGTTCAATTGTTGAACGATGCTGGCAAGCGTGTCCCTGTTTCCCTGTCATCATGTCATTGCTATCGTCTCGTTGACTCTCTTTTTGTAATTTCAGCTGAAGTTGCTGCACCTTCCAATGAGCGTTGTCTGAGCTTAGATCTATAGAACATCTACTTCCTTGTAATAAAATGGGCTGATAGCCTACTATATAGGCCAGTCATTCCTTTTATAATCATGGGGCAACGCTTTGGGCAAATTCGCGATGTAACGAAACAGGCATGAGAGGGGAGATTTTCTGACGTTTCAACAACGAAACAGAGTTTGGCATCTTTGCGAGAAGATTTTTCTCACGCTTTAAGCTGCTGCTGTAGTCAGCCTGGGCAAACCGAAGGATAACGCATAGAGAAAACAAAAGTCGCCAGACACACGAAAAAGTCGCCAGATTTGTTGTCAGTCGCTAGATATACTTTTCAGTCACCAGAGACGGCCAAAAGTCGCTAAATCTAGCGACAAAGTCGCTAAATTGGCAACACTGACCGGCACTGAGTATCCTACACTGATAACACATCAGTTATATCACCTTTACTTCCTATTTTGTGTTTTATTTCCCCCTTAAAATGGAACAGAACATTTATTAGAATGTGTTTCTAACAAGGTTTTCATTGAGTTTATTGAATTTGTAAGTGTATAAAAATTTAAAAGTAGGTATTTTCATATGTATTTATGCTTTTTGTGTAAATATTGCAGGTTTTTGTAGAACATTATTAACATGTGTCTGTTTTAAACCCGAAGGTCAAGTCAGTGCCGAGGCAAGCCTGTGTCTATTCTTCTGTACAGGAACACTGAGCTGAATGCCGATGCATGTTGCCATGGTTAAGGCCAGTCAGCGCTGAATGCTAGAGATGGAATCTGCATTTAAAAGCACTGACTTTTAATCTAGTAGTGTGAAATGACATTTCCCTTTTTACAAAAGAATATTTTATGACTTGAGAGTGCATAGGGTTATGTCTTTGTCCCACAGATACTACTGTAGTTTATTAAAAACGAAACCCACATTTGTAATAACAAATAAAAAACGTCATTTGTAGAGGACATCAGTCAGAAAGTCTATAACTTTTTTATAAAGGATGTCAGATACTCAAAGAAGCAATGTACATAGTTTAGTTGGGTCGTGCTAACAGTCTCTCTCTCTCTCTCTCTCTCTCTCTTTTCTCTCCATCTCTGTCATTCTTTTTTAAATAAGTGTTGCACTCAATATTGGAGCTGCTTTTTCATTTGTATCAATCTAACCTGTGCAATTATTGCAAGTGCAATACTGTTTACTGTTTACTTAAGGACTGTTTACATGACTGCTTACTTACTCAGTGACACAGAACATAGATGTTAATTATTTACTTATTTATTTACTCAGTGAGACACAGAACATCAATGTGTACTTATTTACTTATTCAGTGACACACGCAGAACATAGATGTGTATGCATTGCTCCAATCTTGCCTGCAGGACGTTCCGTTCCTGTGCTTCTTTTTCACGGCTGATTGAATATAGTGATGTCACAATAGGTCCCTCGGGCTCCTTCTTATGCCCTGCTTATCTCAAACTTGCTCCAAACAATGTTTCATTGTGTACAATGACAACAAAGTATCGAATCAAATCTAATCTAATGCAATCTAATCTAAGCTCTCTCTTAAAAAACAATGCCAGATAGTTCTAGACACCATGGAAACAGTTTAGTAATGTCTGCATCTCTCTCTCTCTTTCTCCCTCTCTCTTTCTTTCTCTCTCTGAAAAGCAATGTCAGATCCTAGTAGTAACAGTGCAAACAGACTGGTCAGGTCTCTCTTTGTTTCTAGGCTAGCGCTGAAAAGGTTAACTATGAGGACTGCTCTCTTCCTCTCTCTCTCTCTCTCTGTCCCCCCGCTCTCTCCCTGCCGCTGAAGTGATTGCTGTATTAATTGCCTCTCTCATTTCTTCACAAGGTCACCGCTGTCCTCCGCCAGATAAGACAAAGTAATCCCTCTGTTCTACACCAGGACAGCCCACATCACAGAGCTAGTCAGCCTGAACCAACCAGCAGCCAGGGAGGGGGCATCGCAAGTGTATGTGTGTGTGTGTGTGTGTGTGTGTGTCTGTGTGTGTGTGTGTGTGTGTGTGTGTGTGTGTGTGTGTGTGTGTGTGGAGGGGATTGTCACACTCTGGCCTACCTTTCAAGAGTCCTGACACACACAATAGAACATGCTCATTAAGCTAAGCTAACTAAGCTAGGGAAAGGGATGCCGTCACTGGCTAATTTGGAGCCTTCGGCCTCTCGGCCATCAACACTATAGCCTACAGCCGGGTAAATGACCAGAGAGTTCAGGCTTCTCTCTCTCACACACACACACACATGCACACATTTACATACAGCCCCCCCCCCCCAACACACACACACACACACACAGACAGACAGACAGACACACACACACAGCAGGAATACAGGTGCTTAACTGACTACAGAGAGAAGACTTTTTTCCAACACACACACACACACAGATTGGGGGCCAGTATGTGTTAAAGTACAGGAAACGGTCTGAAAAGTGTTAGATTCCTCTAGAATAATTGCATTTGCAACACTACGCTATAGAGGAGAGCTTTTTTTAATTGGGAGCTGAATCTCAATTAAGCTGTGAGGTAAAGCTAAAAAAGCTGTACATTAAATCTGCATGACAACTCAGGAACTCTCTCACACTCACACACACTCACACACAATCTCTCTCTCTCTCGGTCACACACACGCACACACACACACACACACACACACACGGACACAGTCTCTCTTGGGCAGTCCATCCATTGAGAGTCATGAAAGGTTTAATTCTCACCTGACACTG
This sequence comes from Alosa pseudoharengus, assembly GCF_046254945.1. Lineage (NCBI taxonomy): Eukaryota > Metazoa > Chordata > Actinopteri > Clupeiformes > Clupeidae > Alosa > Alosa pseudoharengus. The sequence continues at coordinate 36,758,095 of NW_027468837.1, forward strand.
GGAGAGATTGGACGTCCTGGCCCTCCTTAAATAGAGGTGAGAGCTTTGGAATAATCATGTTCAGGTGCAATTCTGTTAGGTGCTGCTAACCTATAGGAAAGTCCCCAAACCCCACCACCACCACCACCACCTCCACCACCATGGTGCCCTCCTCCCCTGGCTCTCAGCCCACTTCTCCATCCTCTGATTGGGAAGTGTAGCAGTAGCCCAATCGTCTGATGGGAAATTTCACAGAGTGATAATGGAGAACCCTGAATGACATATGTCTGGGAAGAGAAGAGAATAAAGGAGAGGAGAAGAGGAGAAGAGGAGAGGAGATGAGAAGAGAGAAGAGGAGGAGAGGAGAGGAGAAGAGGAGAGGAGAAGAGGTGAGGAGAAGAGGAGAAGAGAAGAAGAGATGAGAAGAGAAAAAAAGAGGTGAGGAGAGGAGAGGAAAAGAGAGGAGGAGAGGAGAGGAGAGGAAAAGAGAGGAGGAGAGGAGAGGAGAGGAAAAGAGAGGAGGAGAAGAGGTGAGGAGAAGAGAGGAGAAGAGGTGAGGAGGAGAGAAGAGGAGAGGAGAGGAGAGGAAAAGAGAGGAGGAGAGGAGAGGAAAAGAGAGGAGAGGAGGAGAAGAGAGGAGAAGAGGTGAGGAGGAGAGAAGAGGAGAGGAGAGGAGAGGAGAGGAAAAGAGAGGAGGAGAGGAGAGGAGAGGAGAGGAAAAGAGAGGAGGAGAGAATAGGAAAAGAGAGGAGGAGAGGAGAGGAAAAGAGAGGAGGAGAGGAGAGGTGAGGAAAAGAGAGGAGGAGAGGAGAGGAGAGGAGAGGAAAAGAGAGGAGGAGAGGAGAGGAGAGGAGAGGAAAAGAGAGGAGGAGAGGAGAGGAGGAGAGGAGAGGAGGAGAGGAGAGGAAAAGAGAGGAGGAGAAGAGAGGAGGAGAAGAGAGGAGAAGAGGAGAAGAGGTGAGGAGGAGAGGAGAGGAGAGGAGAGGAAAAGAGAGGAGAGGAGGAGAGGAGAGGAGAGGAAAAGAGAGGAGGAGAGAAGAGGAGAGGAGAGGAGAGGAAAAGAGAGGAGGAGAGGAGAGGAGAGGAAAAGAGAGGAGGAGAGAAGAGGAGAGGAAAAGAGAGGAGGAGAGAAGAGGAGAGGAGAGGAGAGGAAAAGAGAGGAGGAGAGGAGAGGAGAGGAAAAGAGAGGAGGAGAGGAGAGGAGAGGAGAAGAGAGGAGGAGAGGAGAGGAAAAGAGAGGAGGAGAGGAGAGGACAAATCCAGTAGGTCTTTGGCAACTGAGAGTCTCGTCAGAGAGGCAACACACTAGTGCACCGGCGCACGGCGAGTGTGTGTCCGTGGCAACACGGCGAGTGTGTGTCCGTGGCAACACGGCGAGTGTGTGTCCGTGACAACACGCTCTTCTGGCTGGTGAAATGACCGCTGCGGTCACATCGCGCCACAGTTAAAGCCTCATTCGGCTTTGAATTATGGCATTAAGTATGAAATGAATGGATTTGATTTCAAATGAGTGTAGTTTTTATTTTACTGACTTGACTCTCCAAAAACACGTTTGAGTGTAAAGGCGTGTGTGTGTGTGCGTGTGTGTGTGTTTGTGTGAGTGTGTGTATCAGAGAGAGAGAGAGAGAGTGGGGCATAGAGGCGGTGTAGAGAACAGTTCCTGAAAAGCCATCAAGGCTTTCCAGAGGTTTCTCAGTGTCGTGTGTGTGTGTGTGTGTGTGTGTGTGTGAGTGTGTATGAAGTGTGTTTCTCAGTGCTGTTTAACAAGGTGTTGGATGTCAGACTGCTGCGGCTAACAGAGGAGTTCAGCTCCATATGGACAAAGCAGCAGTTCCCCCCGTCCCCACCTCCTTTCCTCTCCTCCCCCCTCTCCACCTTTCCTCCTTTCCTCTCCTCCCCCCTCTCCTCTCTACTCTTCTCTTCTTCCCCACTTCTCCTTGCCTCTCCTCTCCTCTCTCCTCCTTTCCTCTTCTTTCCTTTCCTCCCCCTCTTCTCTTCTCCTCCTTTCCTCTCCTCCCCCTTTTCCTCTCCTCCCCCTCTTCTCCTATTTTCTCCTCTTATCTTCCATCCTCTCTTCTCTCTATCCTTTGTTCTCCTCTCCTCTCACCTCCCATTCAGTACTTAATCTGTTAGAAGACTCACACAGTCACACACTTGAGAACACACACATACACACATCTCAAGAGCACACACATGCAGGCACACACACACACACACACACAGGTACACACATCTCAAAAGCACACACATGCAGGCACACACACACACACAGGTACACACATCTACAGGTGTGAAAGAAAGAGGATTACGTTTGTGCAGACTTGAGAAAGAGGCTCAGGCGCCTGTGAATGCACTCTTAGTTCCCTCATGTGTACCTCTCTCAACTGGTGTGTGTGTGTGTGTGTGTGTGTGTGTGTGTGTGGCAGTTGTGTGGATGAAGCTAGCTGAGGCTGGGGTACACACATACTGTACCTACACACACATGCACAGGCACACACACACACACACACTCACAAAAGGGCACACACACACACATTGTAAAGCTATGGTCTTAAGAAATTAGCATTTCTAGCCTTTGAGGAGATTTTAAAAAGTAGTAAAGATTTAACTTTAACTTTGTTACTGCTTTTTTACAAGCAGAGATTTGAAGCTTACTTATCAGCGGGAGTGCCAGTGAAATCCAGAAGTCCATCCTGGCAAGTGGAGTGTGTTGACTTGAGAAAGAAAGAAAGAAAGAGAGAAAGAAAGAGCAAGGAAGGTTGGGAGGGAGGGAGGGAGATAGAGAGGGGGTTAGAGGCAGAGAAAGAGAGAGCAAGAGAGATATTGAGCATGTGAGAGACAGGGAGAGAGTGAATGACAATGAGGAAAAAAGAGAATGAGAGAGAATGAGGGAGAGAGATAAATAAAGAGAGGGAGAGCAAAAAAGAGAGAAAGAAAGAAAGAAACAGAGGGAGCAGGTGGTTGTTTCTGTAGGAACCTCTCTGTTTGTGTATATGGGTGTGTGTGTCTGTGTGTGTGTCTGTATGTCTGCTTTTCCACAAGGCCACTGTCTGTATTTGTATTTTTTTGGTGGGGTGGGGGGCAGTGAGTCAGCAGAACTCAAATGGAAGTGAGTGAGTGTGTGTGTGTTTGTTATTTTAAACATTCTTCTGCCAAGGATTCATTTAGCTCAGAAACACTAAACACCCTGTGGTGCCTCAGCAGAAGGTTTCACAAACAAACAAGTTCAGCAGTCAGCCTGACCCTCTTAAACACACACACACACACACACACACACACACACACACACGTACAAATTCACAACACTGCTGGTGTTTTACTTCCACCGGAATAAGCTGAGGGTTGTATGTTTGTCTCTGCGTGTGGGTGTATTCATGCATGTGTGTGTGTGTTGGTATGCACAAGTGTGTGTTTGCATGTTAATGTTTATTCCTGTGTGTGTGTATGCATGTGTTTGTATGTGTGTGTCTATATTTTTGTGTGTATGCATGTGTATGGCGAGCATTTGTTCTGATATCTTGATATCAGGCATTTTGTCAACTAGTTAACTAGTGAGCCATTTGTGTGAACTAGTGAGGGCCAAAATATGCACACTAGTTTTTTAGCTTCACTAGTTAACTAGTTAGAGCCAGAAATGTCTACTAGTTAACTAGTAAAGGCCAAAATGCATACCAGTCAGCTAGTTGAAGGCTTTTAGGTCTCACTAGTTAACTAGTGACAGCCAAAAATGTGCACATGTTTACTAGTGAATGCAAAACACCTCACTAGTTAACTAGTTGCAGTAGGTCAATGTCACTAATTAACTAGTGAACCATAAATGGCTTACTAGCTGGCTAGGTGATGGCAGTAGGCTCACTAGTTAACTAGTTGATGCATAATTTGTCCAAACTAGTTAACTAGTGAGGTCATAAATGTATACTAGTAAACTAGTTCAAGACAAAATTCACACTAGTCAACTAGTGGCGCAGAATTCAAATTAGGAGGCGGAGAATTCTGGAAATTGAGGCTTTCTATTGGCTCCCTATGTCCAAATAGAACATGACAACCAATCACAGTGCAGAATTTCACGAAATCCCACCCACAACATTTGCATGTGTCACACAAGTTAACATGCTGGCCAAAGGTACTCTAGCTAGTAAACTAGTGGCTTCAGTGTGACACTTACATGTAAACTAGTGAAGGCAGAACTGCTCACTAGTTAACTAGTGAAGACACAAATGCCCACTAGTTAACTAGTGAGGTCTAAAAAGTGTCACTAGTTTAGTGTGCACCAAAACACCCACTAGTGAACTAGTGATGGCAATTTCCATTCGACTAGTTAACTAGCGAGGTGCAAAAAGTGTCACTAGTGTACTAATGTGCCCCAAAATGCCCACTAGTTAACTAGTGAAGGCCATTTCAGCCCCAATAGTTAACTAGTGAGATGCCAAAATGGTCACTTGTTAACATGTAAAGGCCAAAATACCCACTAGTTTACTAGTGAGGGTGTTGTGGGCCTTACAAGTTAACTAGTGGCATGCATATTTTGTTCACTAGTTAACTAGTTACACCTAAAAACACAAACAAGCTGACCGTTTTTGTCCACTAGTTAACTAAGTCTCACTAGTTTGCATGTGTGGCAGTGAAGCAGCTCACTAGTTAACTAGTGCGCACAAGACACACACTAGTGGCTGTTTTTGGAGATATCTAGTTCACTAGTAATGCAAAATGTAGTCTTACTAGTTAACTAGTGACAAATTGGCCTTCACTAGTTAACTAGTTGACATGTTTGGCCTTACTAGTTCACTAGTAATGGAACAGGACATGCTCACTATTTAACTAGTGAGCATATCTGCATTATAATGCCTTTCACTAGTGTATAGAGGGCAATTTGAGCCTTACAATATTAGGTAGTGAGGACAAAACACTGTCCATAATGAACTAGCAGGAGAAAAATGCCCCTCACACTAGTAAACTAGTGGAATTTGAATAAATACACAAACGGCTGGCATTTTGTGCAACTACTTAACTAGTGGGATGTAACATTGGCCACTAGTTAACTACAGAGCCATATAAAGAGTTGCGACAACTCCATTGACGCTAATGTTCCATTTTTTTCCAACAATGGCAGCTAATGGAAGCCTCAAATAGTTCCCGGAAGTTAACAATTAACTAGATGTACCGCAGAGCGGTACAAAATATGACCGCCGCCCAGTCCAGCGCATTTTTTCCACAAAAATAAATCACGCTGAAAGGCCTATATGATTCTAACTGTCTCACTAAATTGCATTATCCACACTCAATTCGTCCAAAACATGATTAGTTCACAGATTTCACATGTAAAATTCATTTTATACAACCCCACCTCCATCTTGCCTGTTCATAATTCTGAGAAATTCTTGAATTGTGTGCATGTGTGCATGTACATGTTTATGTTATGCATGTGTGTGTGTGTGTGTGTGTGTGTATGTGCGTGCTTGTGTGTGTGCCTGCGTATGTGCCTGTGCATGCAAGCGTACATATGTCTACTGTGTGAGTATGTGTCATACGTATGATTACTGTGAATGTATGTGTGTGTGTGTGTGTGTGTATCTGTTTGTGCACATGTGTGCACATGAAATGGGTTAACATGACCCCTGGAGGCAAACATACGGAAAAAAATGGTCATCCTAGGCCCTACAGTTCTCAAGACATTCACAGAGAACTGTGTCTGCCCTACCCTCCTTTCGGGGGGTCCAGTCCAGCGGGGGGGCTACAGATCAAAACGAAAAATTACGGTTCCATGCTATCCATGTGGGGGTACATGCCCACCAAGTTTTGTGTACCCCGGTCTTTCAGTGTCCCGGGAATCCTTGTTGGTGTACGTCACTAAATGTACACATAAATTATTTTATTGTAAGGCCCCCCCATGAACGAAAGTACACAAAACTTGGCATGCATTCGGAGGGTGTCATAATGATCCTACACTTTTAATTTCGTGCAGTTTTGACCTTGTCAGCCAGAGATATTGTGATGAAAACACCTAATTTTTTGCTTTTTAATTTTTAACTAGGTGGCGCTATACATGAAATAAGTGGTAATGGGATGGGTTGACATGCCCCCTTAAGACCAACATACATAAAAAAGGTGGACCTCCTAGGCCCTACGGTTATCGAGATATTCACAGAAAACTGTCTCCGGCCACCTACAGGCCAGTTGGTGTATAGTAACATAAATTAATTTATTGTGTGGCCCCCCATGAACGGAATTCCACGAAACTTGGCGTGCATACAGAGGGTGTCATAATGATCCTACACTTCCAATTTTGTACAGTTTTGACTTTGTTAGGTCACAGATACCTTCAATTACAACACCTCATTTTTACTTTTTTGTGTTTAACTAGGTGGCGCTATACATCAAATGAGTGATTATGGAATGGGTTGACATGGCCCCTTGAGATCAACATACAAAAAAAAATGGTCCTCCTAAACCCTACGGTTTTCGAGATATTCACAGAAAACTGTGTCTGCCCTACCCTCCTTTCCAGTCCAGCGGGGGGGCTACAGATCAAAACGAAAAACGATGGTTCCATGCTATCCATGTGGGGTTACATGCCCACCAAGTTTCGTGTACCCCGGTCTTTCAGTGTCCCGGGAATCATTGACAGAAATTTGGGCATGCGAAAAAGAAAAAAAAAAATAAATAAAAAAAAAAAAATCTGACTAAACCTATATGATAATATATTTATACATATTTATAATACGGTCATAATAATAGCAGCAGTGCAGTTACAACAGTATAGACTGTTTGTAGCCAACATTTCAGAATCAGATTTACATTCCTTTGCCTCATCCGAATAATAATAATAGTAACAGTAATAGTAGTAAACTAATAGTAGGCTATCAATAGCCTAATTATAATAATAAACGATTTATGTATCGACTGTGATTTTTCTGCTGCTCAGTCTTTATCAGTTCCTCATCAAATAAATTAAAAGAGGCTAAAAGCCCAATAAATGTGCCACACATAATAGCCGAATGTAAGATAACCCTTTCCTATCCCATTTCAATTAGGCAGCACTACACCACCACGAACAAGCTGTCATTACGTTTTTGCCTACAACTTTTATGACGTGACGTTTCTTGGGCATTTAGCTTCACCATCACGTCAAGTTCTAACGTATGCGTAATGCTCATCTAGGCTATGGATTTAAGTGGCTTAAAGGCAGCAAAAGTGGGATATAGTGCAACTGCTTCCCCAAAACAATTCCTCCATAACTGTGTATTTAATCGTTTGATATGTGGATAACTTTCAGTGGACTAAACAAAAGGTAAAGATTTTGTTATCACAAGGCTAGCTGGTTCGTTATATGGCGAAGCATATAGCCAACTTTGTTTGCAGCAGTGAAGCTGAGTTTGTTGTTAACATTGTTGGTAACTGTCAGGGAATTTAACCCCAACAGATAGATACAAGAACGACAACACGTAGTATGGCTTTGCCCACAAACTCTGGTACCAATAGGAGAGCCTGCTAATGTAAGGAAGAATTCCTCACACCATCAGTCTCTGACTCTGCAGCCCAAAAGCTGTGTCTTTTATTGTACAGATGCACACAGAAAATAGGAAGCAAGACATAGCGACTTCATTGTGACATACTCTTATCTCACCCACACACACACAGACAGACAGGGTGCAGTTCCTGTCTGTCTGGGTGCACACTTAACTTGTACTCTCTGTTCTTAGAACTCAGCACAACAACATTTAACTTGAACTCTCTGTTCTTAGAATTCAGCACAACATTATTTCTGCTTACACAAATGGTTACTCAATGGGCGTGAGACACATGCAATTCAACAAGTTCACACACTCACACGCCACACCTTGCATTTGTCACGCAGAAATATTACTAGGGATGTCAAGGTATCTGCATAATTAGTAGCCTAGAGGAGACGCAGGGATACAAGAGGATTTCTCGCAGGGTTCAGAACTAGCGCACCACTCACCAGACAAATAAAAAAATAAATAGCCATCGACATCCAATCAAAAAATAGGCTATTCGTTGTATCCAGGTAAAATTCCAAAATAGCACATTCCCTTCCTACAACCACGTTATGCTTGTGTGGGGTTACAAGTTTAAGATTTCAAAACTGTACCAACATTCTTTTTATTCAGAAATTCAACTGTCTGTCATTTGGTAAACCATTATGGCACTTTACAGGGTGTGTAAATCAAGCCTTTTCACGAACGTTTGGCCTATCCTAGCCTACTTTAAGGCAAAATAATTTCTTATCTAGGCTCTAAACTAAACTGTCAGGGCTGCCAACTTTTCAAAAAACCTTGGAGTGAGATTTGGTGGGGCCAACCAACCAACATTTTGCTGCGGAAATTTTTGTTTGACTCATTCAGCATTATACCGTACAGTAAAAAAAACGTACATCAGTGGTTCTCAGGTGTACGGACCAGGCATGGATGGATTATAAACTTCCGGGCCCCTGGGCCCACATGTATTAAGGGCTCCCCACTAATTGTCGCATATGCGTTAGGGGGGTTTGGGGGTCCTCCCCCAGAATTTTTTTCATTTGTTTGATGTGATTTCCTGTATTCTGGTGCATTTTGGTAGCTTAGAAATCTAGACACACCCTAGCGGCAGCAAATTACAAATTACATTTGCTTCCAGGGCTAGTCTAGCAACTCTCCGTTGGCTTGTGAGCTCACTCCCAGAGTTAAATGAACATTGGTATCAAAGGGATCTAGCCTACTACTAGGACCATGGGCGTCGGAGGCATTGTGAAAGTGGGGGGTCCTCCCCCATTTTTTGGACTAGATGCAATTTCCTGAATTCTGGTACATTTTGCAGGTTATTTAGATACTTCTATATAACAAAATAAAGCCAGCCTACAAAATTAATAAAAAGTAAATCATGCATAATTTAAAAATAACTCAATAGGCTACTTGGCTACGCAATAAGGTTTCCATTACAGCACCGCAGACGTTCAATGAAAGCGGATGGTTTGTTTGAAATCCCGACACTCTTTCAACTATGGAACGTAATAGTTATCATCAAATACCTCCCCAGATTTCAGTGCCCATCAGTCCCAACATTTAACAATATAATCAAACAGTCCAAAAGTAAATTAAATACTAAACTAAACCGAAAATGTCATGCTTTTGAAGGCCTACCAGTATGCCGCTCCAAGAAACGCATGTCTCAAAATAAAACTCGCATAAGAAATAAAGGGCCGTCTCGAATACAATCCTGCCCCTAAAGGCCTGTACTTTGTCTTAAGACCCCGGCCATAATTTGAGGATTTACAGTATCTAAGTAGACAAACTGGCTTCAGATATCCAACAGAGTGAATAGAGATTGTGCAGTCTTAGCTGTGGTTAGTGACGTGACGCTGTTAATGGGGAGTTTTACATAGCCTAGCGTAAACCTAGTGTTATGTTATGTGTTGCCCCCTGCAGGTAACCCCCAGAACCTAGTCAACGTCAGCCGTTTCTCAGACGTAACCCCAGGCCTAGGCAGTTAAGACCCACGATACCCCCTTGGGGTTATTGTAGATAGCAGGGACCTACTGTCGAGTGAAGTCGCACGTCTTCCCTCTGCGCCGCAGATAACGTATTTACTCCTAATTTTGAATATCCTCCTTGGAAGTTGATCAGGCTTCCGTGGTGGATTTATTGAGATGTTTATGAAATAAGGAGCGACTACACCTAGGTCTCGAACAGTTGGCTAAGGTGTGAAGATGTTTGACCCTAGAATTTATCTAGAGACACAGGTTATAGGCTACTTCTTGCTCAGGTTTTTAAAGAGTGGAGACCTTATTACCATCCTTCAGTATAAAGTCACGCTGACCCAAGTCTTAGAAAAGACAGATGAATAACCACAGAAGAGACAAGTTATCTTACCCTCCTGCTGGAATTCGTAGAAAGACCAAGAAAAGACAAAAAATACTGCTTGAAGAATTAGATGCCAAGGTTAAATAAGTTCTTTACTTTTCAGCACTTTGGTGATGTTACAAAATGCTGCGTAATATCCACTTGCAGGTTACAATGTCGTAGAAAATATAAAAAGAGTAAATCCACAAAATAGGAAAAGAGTAAATCCACAAATGGAGAAGAGATTACAATAAAAATGGTAAATCCACAAATGGAGAAAAAGAGAATATAAGGAAAAAAGTAAGTCCTCAAAAAAGGGAAAAAGTCAGCTGATTGTCTTCTGCAGTCACTCTCTGTCGGAGTAGCAGGTCTGATATCTGCAACAGGTTCCACGGAGTTTCGGTCCGCGACTCAGCCTGGCACGACGTCCAACACTTTGCTTCTCAACGAATTTCAGAGGACGAATTCTGACAACCGCACACGACATTATAAAGCAAAAACCCAGCGAGTTGAAGGAAGGAAAAAAAGCAGCCCCGTTCGTTTAGTTCGACCCCTATTTATACTAGGTAGACTTGTCCTCCCCCACACATTCCTAAGGCAAATCAATCTTTTTCTCACGACAGTTTACCTTCTAGGTTCCCACAATAGCTGGGAATATTCTCACGTTAGCTGGGAATATTCTCACGATAGCTGGGAAAATTCTCACGATAGCTAATACATTCTAGAAGTCACTGATCTTAACCAACAATTTAAGATGACACACATTAACATACTTCTCCGGGTTACATTTCGGAGATGATACATTACATTCATGTTTACAGATAGTTTCCAGAGGTTACACAAACAGTTTACATTCAATGGCAATTATAACCATGTGACACATTACATTTAGCAACATACACTTTTACAGTCATCAAGAGAGATCGGTAACATTCTTACAGGTTACAAACACTTATGGCATTAACTCTTCACACAATGCAATCTGAATACATTCATTTAAACTGTTTAAGGCACTTTACCCATTTCACAGTTTGAGACATACAATTCTTTACATGCATAATTCCCTAGACTTTACAAGGTCAGGCTACTAAAATACTTGTAATGATACATTTCATTCATCACACTTTATTATTTATTATGAGGTCATTGTTTGCAGTTATGGTTCATTTTCCATTCTTTTATTCACATTCAATAATCATCAACTATTTCTGAGGTCAGGGTGATCTGGTTTAATAATCCTGCACATTGTTCAACATCTGCTTCAACACATTCATTCACTTCCACGCTTTCAGGTGAACTTAATTCAAGGGTAGGTGGCAAGGTCATTGGTTTAACAAGGTCATTGGTCAGTTTCTTTCCTAATTTGTCTAATCATATTTTCTAGATCAGAGAGATTACCTTGATAACTAGCGCTGAATCTAGGCTTTCTGCGTTTTCACCTTGTAAGACGTATTGGTTTTGTGCTACCGCTCTGTGGTCCATACGGTCGGTGTTCTGGCAACACGTCAGTTATTATTTATTTGCCGTACCTATAAGGCTTTTTATCTTATCAAAAGTGAGGGGGATGACTGATCTCTTCAACACTGCGGGGGATTTGGCGCTTGTCACTGTGTGTGTGACAGAAGCGGAATGGGAGAATGCGTGTAACAAAAAAAAAAAAGTGTATGAGTGATTTACGTGCAAATGGGAGAATCCAATGAAAATGACAATGAAGCACTAAACAGATGCTGAAAACAGCACTGGTATTTCGCACGGCAAAAGTGGGGGGGTCCAAACTAACAATTTTAAAAAGTGGGTGGGTGTTTTGTAAGAATTTAAGAAATGTTTGTATATTTTAACTTTTAAATGCATCAATCAGGTGCACTTTCAAAATAAATTCAGAGGTCAGACTTGCTTATTTTTATGGAAATATTTGTGCTGTAGCTATTTTGCACTTCAGAATTATAACCATGCACACACAGGTGGAATAGTTATGGTGATATTGCAATAAGTTCACAACCACAAAAACATACAGCGGGGACAATAAGTATTGAACACGTCAACATTTTCAGTAAGTATACTTCCAATGAGGCTATTTGCATGACATTTTCACCAGACATTACTATTAATAATAGTAATCCACCCATATAAAAAAATCCAAACATTAAAGTCCATAGGTAGAGTTATGTGTAATAAAGTGGAATGACACAGGAAAAAAGTATTGAACACGCCTGCTGAAATTTCTTAAATACTTTATTCGACAGCTTCAAGGCATTTCCTGTATGACGAAAACTAATCAGTCACAGTATTCTGGCTGATTTTTGCCCATTCTTTTAAATAGATAGTCCTTTAATATTGAAGATTCCATGGGTCCCTCTTGTGAATCCTGATCTTTAGTTAACGTCCAAAACTGTTCAATTTAATTGAAGTCAGGGCCTAAATTTCCTTTCTTTGAAACCAATTGAGAGTTTCCTTTTCTGAATGGTTTGGATCATTGTCCTGCTGAAAGGTCTAGCCATGTCTCATCCTCATCATCCTGGTGGATGTAAAGATTCTCCCAAAACAAAATGACTCCATTCATCATTCCTTCAACTGAATGAAGTCTGCTAGTACCATGAGATGAAAAACAGCCCACACCATGATGCCACAAACTCCAAAGCTCATTGTTGGTATGGTATTTTTAGGGTGATGCACAGTGCCATTTCTCCTCCAAATATGGTGTGTATGTAGACATCCGATGTAGACATCCAAAAAGTTCAATTTTGCTCTCACCAGACCAGAATACATTCTCTCAGTATTTCATAGGATTGTCCAAATGTTGTGTAGCAAACTTTCAATGAGGTTTGACATGTTTTTTTTCAGAGTCATGCGGGATGAGCGTGCATAGAGGCCATGGCGGTGGAATGTATTACCTATGATTTTCTCTGTAACAATTGTACCTGCTGCCTCCAAGTCTTTCTCGAGCTTTCTCTGAGTGGTCCTTGGATCTTGGGCTACTCTTCTGACTATCCTTCTGACTTCCTGGTCAGAAATCTTGCAAGGAGATCCTGTGCATGGCCAGTTGATAATGCAGTGATGTTCCTTCCACTTGCAGATAATGGCTCTAATACTGCTTGCTGGATGATTCAGAAGTTTTGAAGTGCATCTGTAACCAGTTCCATTGATATGTTTTGCAACAATAAGGTTGCAAAGGTCTTGGGAGGGCTCTTTGCTTTTACCCATCATGAAATGTTTCTTGTGTGACACCTTGGTAACAAAAAATCTTTTTATAGCCCACCAGTATGTACTAACCCAGCTTATATCAATTTGCACAGATAGGAGGGATAATTTCTCTAATTACTGATAAAATCCAGTTTGTTCCTTGCCATTCCTTGCCTTTGTGTACTGCTTTTTCTTAGCGTGTTCAATACTTTTTCCCTTGTGCCATTCCACTTTTTTACTCATAACTCTACTTTTAGACATTGATGTTTGGATTTTTATATATGTGTGGATTACCTAAGTTAATACTAATGTCCGGTGAAAATGTCATGCGAATAGCCTCACTGAAAGTATACTTACTGAAAAAAATGTTGACGTGTTCAATACTTATTTTCCCTGCTGTATGCTACAGTTCAGAAATGTTCAAAAATGTGTGTACATTTCAGCACTCCATGAAATTATGCAGAAGTGGTCACCTGTGTTATTCAGCTAGTTTATTTAAGATAATATATTGGTCATTGTAATGGCCATATGGCCTATAGCCTACATGCTATTGCTTTTTCAGGATGTACCTATATCTGCATGATGTGAATGTTTGCATATGGCTTATGTCAGGCTTTATATCAATATTTGTTTCTCGTTATTTGATTTTCTTCATATTTTTGCATTAATGTCACTAGGAAGCATGCCAATATAAACGTATTCATGTATCTGTAATGGGATTGGCTGACACCTGACAATATAAGAACCATGATAGTGGGATAATCTATGGCTGAGCAATTAACAAAAATGTATGTAGGCCTACTGACAAATAGTTTACATTAGAATACATTATAATTTCGCCCCAATTAGGCTATGTAGAAATGTGTTGCAATCAGGGCTCGAATTATCTTTTTGTCTTTAAGGGGGTCTCTCTATCTCATAAAAAGTTGGCACACCCCGCGCATAGCCTAACAAGGCGATACAATAAAATAGCCTAGGCGCAAGTGGCACTTTTGCGCAGTACAGTATGCGCACGGTAGGCCTAGGCTTTACCTTGACACACGCACACGACAGACATAGCGTCACGCTGTTAAAATAATCGCCTAACTCATTTTTTCAAGTTTTTCAGGAGAAACAAAAAACTTCACCAAAAATGTAACATAATGACATTTATTGGTAATTTCACTCAAAAAGGATGTAACAAAGGACGACTATTGGTATAGTAATAACACTGTGTGTAAATTATGTAGCTTAAGAGAAATAAATGACTTAGGCATTTTTTTTAACATGCCTTTGTGACTGATTTTTAAAGTGTCTACAAAAGGGTGACATGAGCGTGTCATAAACATGACATGACAAGTATCATGAGCATTAATGTCACTTCAAAGTGTCAGTAATGTTCATGACACATCCCATGTCATGTTTATGACACGCGTCACTCTTATGTTGCCACCTTAGAGTAAAGTTTCACCAGCAATATTAGTGTCAACAATAAAACACTCAAACTAACTAAACAATCTCCCTCTAGCTCTTTTTAGCTGGGTTCTTATCTGATGCCTATGAATGTTGCAAATTGTCAAAGAAGTGATGACACTCCACGGGTATGACGGGTTTCATTGACTGGAGGTCCTTGAACTTCCTCTCTTTGATTGGCAGAGCATGTTGAAACATTCTGATCCATTTCATAGGCTCATTTGGCACCTGTACCCTCTGTGGCAGTTCTTCCCACACAGAGTCCTCCCCAAAGGACAGCTTGAAATGGACTTTGCCCCCACTGTTAAACTGAAGAGCTCGCAAGTGATGCACAGTCGGATCTCCAGGTTTTTTGCCTGGTCTGATGCTTGTGAAGTAAGACCCATTCATTTTCAGGAACTCACTATGCTTGAGCACCTTCACATGGTAAGGTGATGGCTTGATTCTTGCAGTCTGGAGTATGATGACATAGTCTCTCGAGGTAAAGATATCTGTAACCATTTTGCGTTCAATAGTACTATGCATGCTGTCACACTCCATCTGCGTGTGCCCAGCAACAAGGTATTTCTGTGTTATTAGTACCCCGTATTTTCTTGCAAGCTCAGAGAACGCATTTGCCACACATGCATTGCGGTTCTGGTAACCACAGCCGTCACTCCATACTATGATTTCCTTGAGTTCTGGATGGTCTTTGATAACATCTTCAAAATGACGGTATTGAAGGTGTGCAAATACCTCACTGTTCAGGTTGCCCTCTGATTCGTCCCAAATGTAGCAGTATCCTTCCTTTGATCTCAAGTCAAAGAGGGTAAAGTTATGGACCTGCAATTTTGTTTTGTAGTACATACTGCTGGCTTGGGTTTTGGACACAGCAGTACAGCTTGCAAATCCATTGTCCAAACAGATTTCTCTTCATTTGCAGAATCCTTGTCAGAGGATTTCTCTTTCCTTGCTTCATCTTTTTTGGTGACATGTGCATCATATTCCTCCTTACTGATATTCCCATGCTTGAATGAAACACAAACATCACATTGATCTTTTCGTGGAATGAAAACTGAGTAGTTCTCTTCATGGAACACATCTGCGAATAGTCGTTTTCCAGCGGCCCTCACTCCTGCAGTTGCAGCTACCTGTTGATATTTTCGCGATGCAGGTGGGAGATAGTTGTTCCTGGATGAAGGAACTTCTTGTTTTTGTAGGTCTCTGTGTTTCTGCAATAGTGTGAATCAACAGTGGGTAGGCCCTTCAACCAGTCCTTAAGGAAATCTTTGTCATCAGTTTCAAGCTTTGTATGCTAACCACTCTTAGGTCCAGGTTTAGACGGACACCCTGCTGCTTGTTCATCATGGTGGATAGGGGGTTTATTAAGCCACTCTGAAACGGTTATTTCAGGGAGACCAACAGTGGAGGAAAAAAGTGCCTTGCACACTTTGAGGCTTGTTCCATCCTGAAGCTTCAGTTGGTAGGACTTTGATGAATTGCCTCGGGATACTCCAGCAGCTTTCATTTGGTTGATGTTAACCTTCGAGACCAAAGTGCTAATGTATAACCGACGTTCTTCCCAGGTGTCCATTGCCCATATCTTCTGAAATATCCACTGCCGCTGCTCTTCTGTAATGTCTTGACAGTGTCGAGTTGAGGCTCGCTGACAGAATTTAGAGTTGCAGGGAGGACCCATAGCCTTTGCAGTTATTTCTTGACCATCTCTGGTCTTGTATGACATTCCTTTAAGACGTTTTTGCTTGGATTCATTTTGTTTCCATGTTCCTGGACTAAGTCTTTTATTTCTTTTCTTTTTGTTCACATTATCTTCATCCTCCTGTTCTGGAGTTGTTGCCACCATATCTTCATTTTCAGACTCATCACAGGATGGAGAATAGTTTGGATCACAGATTACATCATCATTATCAGATGTGTCCTCTTCACAACCTGTCTGCTTGGCATCTTCATCAATTAGAGGTGGATTTTGTCGTTCGTTCTCATGACACAGTTTGCGTCGTTCAGTTCGCCAAGATGATTCGTTCTGAATCGTTCGTTCTTTTGTTCAGTCGCATTTCCGGTAGCCTACAACGTAGTTCAGCGGTGAATCATGGAATGCAGGTTCTCAGCTCCTTATTTGTGAAAACGGTCAACACAACACTGTAATTGTAGCGGCAAATATAGCTGCAACTAAATGATTATGCAGGGTTGCCAACTTTGGGTGTTTAGCTGGAGTGAGATTTTGTGAAGTCATAGTGCGTGTGCGTTACATTTTTCCCTAAACCTAATTTTAAAAATGTCTGTCCCCTGACTTTTTTGCTATGTACAGTATAATCCCTGATTTATGTTTAAAAAAAAAAACCTAATAGAATGAAAAAAGTTTCTTCAAAATGTACAATTAAATTATTGATTGCACTTGAAAACAAGACCAGTGTTTTAACCCCGTGGCATGGAAGGATTATGAGCCACTGGGCCCCTGGGCACAGACATGAAAAGGGCCCCCTGCCCACCTGAAAAAGGTAGTAGCTCAGTAGAAAAAATTGAAAAATAACCCCTTAAATGATGACTTCTGGCAAGTTTTGAGGAAAGAAATGGACAGATTGAGACATATGGATGTGTGTATGAGTGTACGTATGTATCAGGGATGGAAATAGCCTAAAAAAAAAAGTTCCACCTACCATTGTGGCTGGTGGATTCCAAAGTCTACCAGCCACTAGAGATACAGTATGAACATTTGATGAAAAATCATGACCAAAATGATCACGGTTATTGGTATTATTGCAATATGATTAAAATGTGCTGACTTTTTTTCTAAACCTACCATCAATGCTCATACTCATATTTGGCCTGCCCTTCATGCCCAGTAGCAACAAATCTAAAGGTCAGCAGAACAGCTATAGTGTCATAAAAGTGGTGTGGCTCCTTTAAGACCCAATCCACTGGAGTTCTGGAGCCATCCAACTTTATAACTCTATACTATCCTACATCATCTGATTTTAATATTATGTCTAGGCTATATTTAACATTTATTTTCTATTTGGCCTGTTATGAACTTATGCATTGACCAACATAAGCACACTTTTTTAAGACACTTACATGCATACATTTTGTGAAAACAAATCATTATGGCTACATCGACAAACTCTTATGAGCTGTATATCCTCTGATTTTAATATTTACACATATGTAGGTATTTAAGCACAGCTCAGTTTTAAGACACTTAAAGCCCAAAATTGGAGACCATATAGAAATTTGCTACCATTTCAAAACCGGATCACTCTGGAACGGCTTATTGTACAGGGGATTGCATTACACCTTTGTGTTCGGTAAGGTCTGCTGTTTATTCTGGTTTACGGTTTGTCATGTGTGGAACGAAAAGTTTGTGAGACATTCCTCATATATGAATTGAAATGAGCGCAGAGCTATAGTAGCCTAATATGATTATTTCTTGAAAGTTACTTTTCTCGCGAACCGTTTATTGCAGCAAATAGCGGCTATAGCAACTTATAAAAGATGAGGAAAAAGTTAGGCCTATTTCATGTGATGTCTGTGAGGCTACTTCGCGAGTAGTTCCTAGAGAAGAATGGGCGGCCAGACTTTATGTCGGGTCTGCCTCATGTCTAAATAGCAGCGTGTTCCGTGAAGGTGTCGCGGACCGGATTAAAATAGCTTAGTCAGCGAATCAACAATCAGAGAAAACTGCGCTGAGAACGTTGTAGGCGGATATTAGACCTACCTGCTGTTGGTCTAGACATATGTATGCCTTAAACTCGTATCCTGTCATTTAGAAACAATGCGGTGGTATAGTCTAGTCATCAACAAAAAATGAGGATTGCAAAAAAAAGAATGGATTTGGCGTGACATTTCTTGAGTGTGCGTGAGAGCGTGAGATTGGTGCTGAAAGCGTGAGTGTCACGCCAGATGCGTGAGAGTTGGCAACCCTGGATTATGTGTACTTTTAGACAAAACAGCAGTAGCTAATGTGTTCATTCACCTTGACATTACATTGACATATTGAAGTAGACTACGGCTAGATCAGCTAATTTCTTTTTTAAAAATGTGTTCATTCATAAAGGAACAAAGACCCAGTAGGCTATGCCGACAAACATGTTTAAAGGCTTGGCAGAAAGATTATATTGATGAAAAGGTTTCAAGTCCCCATTTTGCCCAGGCTACAGAGCCATAATCACTCTGCTTCTTCTGCTTCACTCTGCCAAGAACGAGTGACTGACTTAACGAGAACGACAGACCGAAGTAAAACAGGTCTTGGCGTGAGAACGAACGAACGAGACAGATTGAAGAGACATTTATTAACCTGACATGACACAGAAAATACAAAGACAGCATGCATTTACCATTAGACAGATATTTAAATGTAAATGCCAATATTGAAATGCAAAATGGAATTGTTAATGTACATTATCGTTATTTTTTATCGTATGCTCTCCCACTAGTCTCACTAGCCCATTTGTTTTTTTTTTCATGGAAACGGTTGCTATGCTATGGAAGCCCGTTTGCGCCACATAAAAAAAAATTCTGATCTATTATATCTCATTATTGTGAGATACTATGTCATTATTGTGAGATAGTATCTCGTTATTGTGAGATAGTATCTCGTTATTGTGAGATACTATCTCACAATAATGAGATACTATCTCACAATAACGAGATACTATCTACCTATCTCACAATAATGAGATACTATCTCACAATAATGAGATACTATGTCAGAATAACGAGATAGTATCTCACAATAACGTATTGTGAGATAGTATCTCATTATTCTGAGATAGTATCTCGTTATTGTGAGATAGTATCTCGTTATCGTGAGATACTATCTCACAATAACGAGATACTATCTCACAATAATGACATAGTATCTCACAATAATGAGATATAATAGATCAGAATATTTCTTTTTATGTGGCGCAAACGGGCTTCCATACTATGCTTTCATGCCCCTCATTGGCTAATTCGATGAGAACGTTTTAGAAACAATACAGACAACAGCATACGATTGGTTTGGCTCTCGCCTTAGGAAGCTGGGCCAGAGGCATTCACAGCAGCACTAGGTCAGTGTGATTCAGCGACGAAAGAACGAACAAGAACTGGAAAGGCGAACTAGTTCAGGTCGTTCATTTTAAAGACCCGTTTGAAGGAACTAGTTCGTTCGCGACCGACCCACCTCTATCATCAATGAGTACTGCATCAAAAACAGGATCTTGTATTGGTTCAATGCTGATCTCATTGTCATCAGTGAATGGAACCTGATTGGTGTCTGAATTGTCATCATCTACAAAAAAGGAAAAAAGAAAACATTGCATCACTTTGTGTATGGTCTCAATGAAAAACATTCATTGTCTTGTGATCAGTTGAATTAAGCTACATCATGAATGTTCAAAGTGGCAGAAATAATTATTGAAAAGACAGAAAATGGTCAACATTTTAACGGCCACAAGTTCTAGAGCATTTCCATACCTTGCTAATGCTAGCTTTATGGACTTAGCTAGTTCACTGACTAAAATGCAGACTAAAAATCTCAATAAAACTCAATAATAAGATTAAACAACTTTGCATAATTCATAGCCTAGCCTTTATTAATAAGAGGTAAATGTGTATTATAGCAAAGAATGTCATCACTTACCAATTGGGGGCGAGCTCTGAATCAAGGAAATGAGTTCTGCAAAAGTAGCCATCATCTTGGAAAACTAATAAAATTGCCTAAATCACATTTTATTTTGACTTACGCATAATAAATCTGCTTAAGTCACACACTTGACATAGTGACATATCTTAAAGGGGTAAAATCACATGACTGATCAACTGAGGGTGTAGGCAATTTTACCATAGGTGGCCAGCGGCATAAGAGTTGATTTGGGCAAAAAAATCAATTTTGACAAAAAATTACTTAGGCGATTATTTTAACAGCGTGACGATAGATTTTTCATAGAAATTGATTACTTTTAATTAATTTCAACATATTATTGATTGTAATAGTCCATATCTCATTTCAATTTCACAATACAAAGAAATAGACTAAACGATTTAGTCTGTGCCATTCTCAATTTCACAACGTAACTCATTTAAACCAAACCACCGTCTCAGATAGGCTATCCTCAGTGTCAAACACAATAATGCATGTAGTGTAACTTATACACAGGGGAAAAAGCACTAACTGGCAGAAATAAATAAAGCCAGCCAAACTATATGTTCTAGTATTAGGCTAATGTGTTGAACCGTGGAAAATGAATAGACGAACAATTTTGGAGTTTGCACTGAGATATTGTCGGGTAGCCATTGAATATTCCGACATCAGAGATTGCTAACAGGTGTTTCAAAATATCTGGGATCTTTCTGGAGCTCTGAATGGCAGAGGATAGCTACAGATCATCAGACAACACAATCATTGTAGGCTGCATTATGGGCCATAATTGATGGCTTTGTCAATCAACATAGAAGAGATGAAGCGCAAGTTCAACAGCAAACAGGACTTCTTAGCACGTATCAAATAGACAAAACACTCACATCAAAGCAGGATGACTTCTTCAGATTTGCGAGTGCTGTCAAATCAATACGGTTTGCTCATATAGTCTAGTGGTGTGGTGGTGAAGTGTCATGCTGCGTTTAGGTCTACGTCCGGTAGTAGCCTATATTTTAATTTAACGTCTTTAATGGTGATCGCACAGGGATGGATAATGAGCGGTTGTTTAAGATTAAGTTACAATGCCAGACACCTTCAGATATGAGAGACCCCCTCAGGTTTTTGACTTTGTTGCTTTCATGGGAGCCAGTCCTCACTCTATGGAAGCTCGGCTCCCTCTGGCTCCCACGTAATTCGAATTGGTTGAGCAACGTCACCCCCTGGGGGTCGTTTCTAGAAAAGTTAGCAACGACGTTGCTCAACCACCATGGTACGACGCAACTTGCGACCAAACAACGACACTGTTACACCTGTTTCCAGAAAGCATCGTACCTGTGTCGCAATTCGCTACCTCCGACGTTCGAACACCATAGTTCCAACAACGTTGTTGATGATGCATCGATACATATCATTGGTGGAAACAGTGACAACGTGTAATACCCCACCCCCTAGAAATGTTCTGTCACGGCCTATGTCGACATGTTTCTAATCTTCTTTTACTGTCTATCTAAACCGAGTGATTAATGCTGGTATTGTCATTGCCATCAGCCAAAACCTAAACCTATTGCAAGCATATAAAACAGTTAACTTAAGCAGACCAATATGAGTCATTAGTTGTGTTAAATATCTATGTGTTGGAAAAAATATATAGCCTGGACAAATATCTGGGTATCCCATAGGTTATCAATTGTCTCGTGGCTTAACGGCAGCGCGTTGGTGCACTGCGCACTCGGCCGGAGTTCGCATCCTATCTCTTCTATTCATCTCTTAAGAGTAGGCCTACGAGACAGAACAATAGGTTTTGACTATACATATTTATGTATATAGTTACTCTACATAGAGAGACCATAGGTACAATACATCAGTCAAAAACAATTGAATCTACGTGTCACACAGTTCACCTGCAGGTAGCAAGAAGCAAGAGGACAATCTCACATCATAAGAAAATCGAACCTACAACGTTGGGATGACAAGTCTTCTGCTCTAGCCACTACACCATTTATCACTGCTGTCTTAAGAGTCTGTGAAGATTATAATACTAAAAGCAAGGCAATACTCGAATTAACATAAATAGCAAGAATGAGCCAAGTAGGGGAGTCAGTGTCTTAATCAAAATTAAGCTACATGATAGATCAATCATTGAGTCACGAGATAAACATCCACTTCGCAATTTTTGGTTAGGCGGTTGTGGTTTTTGGTTAGGCGCTCCGGACACCAACAGGAACTACCAAGGAACGACACAAGTGCGACTGCCTTGGGGCAGTAGTTCAAACGACCAAACTTTGCGTCCTTGTTTGCGATTGAGAGTTCGAACTACCTTTTCTAGAAACACCAAATCCAAGAACGATGGAGCGTACTACCAAGGTTGAGACGCAAGTTAGCAAACGACGCTTTCTAGAAACGACCCCCTGGTTAGTAGTGCGCAATGTCGCACTTGCATGCAAATGAAGAAGGCGGAACAAGGATTTTGATTGGTCCATTTAGGACTCAGAAACTTAGAAAACATGGCTGACTTCGTCCAGGCTGTTCTAAGAGCAAACTTTTATAAACTAAGATCGTTTGAGCATAAAAATATGTTTTGATAACATGTCTAGTGACAAAGTTGTGGTGTATTGCTGTAATCTTCGTTCAGTTAATGTCTACAATCTTTAGTTTTTCAGTTATTAGTCTGAAAATCGCGATAAAACTGGAGGCATTTGTATATGGTTGCCTAGCAACAAAACGTTTCAGTAACATCAACATTGATGATAGCATTGCTGATGAGGCATGACCATAGATAGTAAAAGGGCATGACTAGGTCAAGTGGTTAAGCAGCAGGAGATCATGTGGGAGACCAGGGTTCAATTCCTTAGAAGTGCATGAAGTTTTTTTCTTGATCTTTGAGCTTTTAATTACTTTTGAAACCATGTGCAGTTAATGTGTACAATCTTTTGTTTTTCCGTTATTAACCCTTAAAGGAGTACCGTCACACCGGTGTGACGGGAATGTTGGGAAATTAACATTCTAAAGAATATCTGGGTTCATTGAATTCAACATAGAATTTTAGAACCTTCAATTGTTGCGGAAGTTAGAATGTTCAAAAACCTACACCTTTAAAGTGGAAATGAAGCAGTGAGAACTGTGACCATTTGTTGGCTGATTTTTCATTTTTGAAGATACATGGATTTTCATTAAACCTGAAATTCAAGTAGTTTCACTCGAAAATGACATGTCAATAACGACTTTCGCCACTAGGGCGCGGCCATGTTTTAAAAATGCAGGCGCTACGTCATCAGAATGGTTAGCGTTTGTTCGTGGATGTTTTATCCATTAGCGGACGTTCACTTTATTTCAATATGCCGACGCAAATTATGTTGATGTTTGTTTTTGTGTTTGTACAAGAACAAGGGCCGCTGTAATGTAGCCTGTAGGCCTATCAGAGACAGTACTTAATTAGATTTAACTTCAGTCGCAATAATGTGTTTGGATGTTCTCGCACAACTTGTGGATTACCGCGACCTGAAAATGCAGTTGCATCGTTGATGAATTGGTGAATAAACTCGGGGCGTGAACTTCTCATGTGTGAGTAAAAGGTTTCTTTTTGTGATTGATTAGTATCAATGATTGCATTTGTTTCACTCAAGTAGTAGTGGAAACTATTTGCAGAGACTTTCTAACCTGGTGAGAACCTGTTGTGGGTAACGTTATGCTAGCCTACAGTACGTCTGACTTGTGTAGGCTACTCTGCAGTAGCCTAGTTCTGTGATTGTGACAGGCATGGTTTTGTGGGTAGACGTTGTTTATGGACTGTAAGGCATCTGAGTTTTATTTGTTTATGTAAGCTAACATAAAATAACATGCTGTTCACTTTAAGTAAATAAATGCACGGATGTGCCGCTTGTAGCAACCATAGATTTTAGGGTTCATGCTATGCTAGTTACAGTATGTGCTTGTTATGTTATGCTATGCTAGTAAACTGAGTATGGGTGTAAAAATTAGTGTAGTCTCAGGTGATCAGTGTAGTCCCCTAGCCTACCCCCTCTGCACAACCTATCAAGAGTGTGTTAGTTGGTTAACTGCTGTTTATTGGGCGTTCCAGTGTTTCAGCTCGGATGTCCTTCAGCGACCGCATTGCAACCTTCAACGTCTCGCTTTAATGACAGCATTTGGCACGCAGGATTGGACGTTATATATCTGTTATTTTGGATGAGATGTCCCAGGTTCATTTCCTGGCAGCAGACACTCTCCATGTGTGCAATGTCAGTGAACATAGGGACACAACCCCCACATAAGCACCACCGATTTTGTTCTGTGCCCTCAGATACACCTCTCTCTCTCGATCATCTATTTCTCCTCCATAGTCAGGCTCTGGGGGCACTAAAACTCCCACTGCTCTTACTGGCTCAAAAGCATAGGCAATTGGATGCCTGTCCTCATTGGTGGGTCTATCCCATTCGTCCATATCCATTTTGTTGAGGCATTAAGCTAACTGAGCCTATGACAGCCGCTATGTAAACAGCATAGAATGTTGTACCAACCATTCTTGTGATGTCATCATTTTCTGAAAACAAAGATGGCGGCGCACAGCTGAAATGAATGCAACTTGTTTGTGCTTTATTCTGAATAACGGGTCATATTTCTGACTTAATTTGTATTTAAGGTATATTTAAATATTTAACTAGTTCTATAGACATCTGTTTTATTTGACTGCTTCATTTCCACTTTAAGGGTTAATCAGAAAAGAGCGACTGAATGGATACATTTATGTATGTGGTTGCCTAGCAACAATAAACAAAGAATAATATTAAAATCGATCCCTTGAATCTTTGGTGTGGATCACTAAGAGCTCACTTGTTAAAGCATGGGGTTTCCCTGTTATTATTAAAACAATTTTGACAGAATATGAGATACTGCATACCGCAGGCTCTGCTTTACTATCTATACTGAAGTACCGTTGCAGAGCAGTGTGTCACTTTAGCCACTAGGGGCACCCATCAGGACCTGATCGCGAGGCTATGAACAGTAAATTTACATTTAGACTGGGTGGGATTCTTACATAATACCCAATAGGAGTCTTCTACCCACCCTCTCATTAGAATTTGCATAATTGCCATTTCAGGCACTAGTTAACTAGTGAGCTGCTTCACTGCCACACATGCAAACTAGTGGACAAAAACGGTCAGCTTGTTTCTCTTTTTAGATCAACTTGTAAGGCCCACAACACCCTCACTAGTAAACTAGAGGGTATTTTTGCCTTTACATGTTAACAAGTGACCATTTTGGCATCTCACTAGTTAACTAGTGGGCCTGAAATGGCCTTCACTAGTTAACTAGTGGGTGTTTTGGAGTACACTAGTAAACTAGTGACACTTTTTGCACCTCACTAGTTAACTAGTCGAATGGAAATTGCCATCACTAGTTCACTAATGGGTGTTTTGGTGCACACTAGTAAACTAGTGACACTTTTTAGACCTCTATGGCAAGCCGATTGAGCATTTATTCAGATATCTTGATATCAGGCATAATTGTCATGTACATGCAAGCCATTTCTGTCCACTAGTTAACTAGTGAGACATTTCTGTGTGAACTAGTTAACTAGTGACAGCCACAATGCTCACTAGTTAACTAGTAAGGCCCAAATTCTCTCTAGTTAACTAGTTCATATGTTTCATATCTTACTAGTTAACCAGTGTTGGGCAAGTTACTTCAAAATCATAATGTATTATGTATTACTTATTACTGTCTTTTAAAAGTAATTTGTTACATTATAATATGACTGTCTCTGAATTGTAAGGCATTACACTACTATTGCATTACTTTTAAGTTACTTTCACCAAAATATCTAGAAATATGGATTTGCCATTCTAAATGCAGTTTATTACGCTCAATGCAGCTTGCTCTTCCAATGGAGGGAGATGTGGTTTAGCATAATGAGTGAGCTAGGTTTAAGGCTAACAACAGTAGAATGCAATAGGCGCAGTGCTCATGATGCAATACAAGGAACATCATAGTCAGAATTTTGTTAAAAACCGACAAAAGGTCAAAGTCTGCTAAATTGTGATAGAAATACTGTAACTTTAAGGCCTAGGCCTACTCATTAAAATCAATAGAGAGCCTACTATATTGTAAATCAAAGCTTAAAGGAACTGTATGTAAGATTGTGGCCAAAACTGGTACTACAATCACTTTCAAATTACTATAGAGCGATGTATCCCCTTCCCCTCCCCTCTGACTGGCAAAGTTGGCAACCGGATGACGAAACACTACTGACTTTGTGATTAGTAGATAGGTGGAGGGTGGCGCATTAGGCCAAAACACAACATGACAACATCAACATCAGTTGAGGGCTGCAACTTCA
Source organism: Alosa pseudoharengus (assembly GCF_046254945.1). Taxonomy (NCBI): domain Eukaryota; kingdom Metazoa; phylum Chordata; class Actinopteri; order Clupeiformes; family Clupeidae; genus Alosa; species Alosa pseudoharengus. The sequence goes on from NW_027468837.1 coordinate 36,784,499, forward strand.
CTTTTTAAATGACAATATCCTGGCCAGACTACTGTTGTCAGTGATATAAGTATTTGAAATGAACATGATATCTTAATGTCTAGTGACATATCAGGGCAATTTTATGATTCATTGAAATACATTTTTTACATACGGTTCCTTTAATAAAGACATGTCAAGATGGTGGCCTGCTGGCCATTTCGGTGCCCTAAATGAGTGGCTTTGAGTGAGTGACATTTAAATGATAACTCAAACACTCAAACACCTGTGTGTTTTTAAACATTAATTTCTGAAGAAATTATGTTTTACCTATAAATGGTGCACTGTCACTTTAAGAGCATTGATCGATCTTTACGTTGTCATAATGCCCTTTTGCCAGCTCTTGTTTACAAGCCTTATTTGTTTGAGTTACATTGATAGCACAATATTAACAATAATATGCACAATGTTAAGTTGTTTGAAGCAACCTTCATTGCTTTGGAAATGGAAGTATGCAATGACATGTTGCTTCACATTTCGTTTTGCGAATACAAGTGAATTATGAGCCTGGTATCCACCTAGCTATCTGAATGGAATGCGTTTCAGTCGACTCAGCATATCATGTGCTTCATGTACGTAGCCTAAATGCTTGGAAAACGAATTATTGAAGACCCACCAATTCTAGTAGGCTACTATGTGGTGATTGAGAGAACCCAAAATGTATCAAACTTGCATGTAACATCGTGTTAGTGCATTTTGACATTGTAAACGTTATTGATGAAGAGTGAAACGCAGTTTGCAATAAAGCTACTATTCATTGGTTACATTTGGGTGCCCCCTCTGTCCTTTGGTGCCCAACGCAAAGTGCGTGATGCGCGTGGTGGGAGCGGTGGCACTGCCAGGCTACACAATCTTTTTCTGCATTTCTATCCCGTTATTCTCTTCAATTCAAGTTCACAGCACAAAGCTGACATGCACAACAGCATAGTTTGTGTTTTATCAAGAATCAAAAAGATTAGCGTGGCACTACTTTAGATGTTTCATTAATTTACTTGTGCTATTTCGCGAGGCATAGAGAGATCTTTCGGTTTCGCACACAAAGTGCACTAACTATTATGTTCTTCATAGCCTTGTCTCTGACAAGCTGAAAATAATGAGCGTAGGCTTATGTCCATCCCGCAAATAGAGTCCGCCTGCGAGTTTGCTGCAGCAATCATATTAAACCAGTATCAGGAGATAACGTTCTACTATTTTGCGCTGATTTTTTCTCCTCTGTTGTTCTCGCATGGTGTGGTGGCAAATATGTATCAAAACAAAACACCACTTAATTTCGGGTTAAATGCATTGTAACGCGCGTTACTGAAGTTTGTACTGAGTAAAATATTACCCAATTTTTTTTTGTAATGCCTTACATTACCACGTTACCGCAAACAGCAATATATTACAGTAATTACATTACTTTTGTAACGCGTTACACCCAACACTGTAGTTAACTAGTAATGCTCAGCATATTCACTAGTTAACTAGTGGACACTGAAATGTGCACTAGTTAACTAGTTTAAAGACTTCTATATTTTACTAGTCAACTAGTAAGGTACAAAAATGTTTACTAGCTGACTACTGAATGTCAAATTCCCACTTGTTCACTTCTATGTAATTTGGCCAGCCGCTTGGGCATTTATTCTGATATCTTGATATCAGGCCAACATGCAAGCCATTTTTGTCAACTAGTTAACTAGTGAGCCATGTTTGTGCACACTAGTTAACTAGTGACAGCATAAATGCCCACTAGTTAACTAGTGAACACATATTAGCTTCACTAGTTAACTAGTGAGAGCCAGAAATGTCCACTAGTTAACTAGTAAAGGCCAAAATGCATACCAGTCAGCTAGTTGAAGGCTTTTGGGTCTCACTAGTTAACTAGTGACAGCCAAAAATGTGCACATGTTTACTAGTGAATGCAAAACTTCTCACTAGTTAACTAGTTGGAGTAGGTCAATGTCACTAGTTAACTAGTGAACCATAAATGGCTTACTAGCTAGCTAGGTGATGGCAGCAGGCTCACTAGTTAACTAGTTGATGCATCCTTTGTCCAAACTAGTTAACTAGTGAGGTCATAAATGTATACTAGTAAACTAGTTGAAGCCTAAATTCACACTAGTCAGCTAGTGGCACAGAATTAAAATTAGGAGGCGGAGAACTCTGGAAATTGAGGCTTTCTATTGGCTCCCTATGTCCAAATAGAAGATGACAACCAATCATAGCGCAGAATTTCACAAAATCCCACCCACAACATTTGCATGTGGCACACAAGTTTACATGCTGGCCAAAGGAAATTTAACTAGTAAACTAGTGGCTTCAGTGTGACACTTACATGTAAACTAGTGAAGGCAGAACTGCTCACTAGTTAACTAGTGAAGACACAAATGCCCACTAGTTAACTAGTGAGGTCTAAAAAGTGTCACTAGTTTACTAGTGTGCACCAAAACACCCACTAGTGAACTAGTCATGGCAATTTCCATTCGACTAGTTAACTAGTGAGGTGCAAAAAGTGTCACTAGTTTACTAGTGTGCCCCAAAATGCCCACTAGTTAACTAGTGAAGGCCATTTCAGCCCCACTAGTTAACTAGTGAGATGCCAAAATGGTCACTTGTTAACATGTAAAGTAAAATACCCACTAGTTTACTAGTGAGGGTGTTGTGGGCCTTACTAGTTAACTAGTGGCATGTATATTTTGTTCACTAGTTAACTAGTTAGACCTAAAAACACAAACAAGCTGACCGTTTTTGTCCACTAGTTAACTAGTGGAACAATTGAAGCCTCACTAGTTTGCATGTGTGGCAGTGAAGCAGCTCACTAGTTAACTAGTGCCTGAAACGGCTATTATGCAAATTCTAATGAGAGGGTGGGTAGAAGACTCCTATTGGATATTATGTAAGAATCCCACCCAGTCTAAATGTAAATTTACTGTTCATAGGCTTGCGATCAGGTCCTGATGGGTTCCCCTAGTGGCTAAAGTGGCACACTGCTCTGCAACGGTACTTCAGTATAGATAGTAAAGCAGAGCCTGCGGTATGCAGTATCTCATATTCTGTCAAAATGGTTTTTAATAATAACAGGGAAACCCCATGCTTTAACAAGTGAGCTCTTAGTGATCCACACCAAAGATTCAAGGGATCGATTTTAATATTAGGCCTATTCTTTGTTTATTGTTGCTAGGCAACCACAGACATAAATGTATCCATTCAGTCACGCCTTTCTGATTAATTACCGAAAAACAAAAGATTGTACACATTAACTGCACATAGTTTCAAAAGTAATTAAAAGCTCAAAACTCCATGCACTTGTAAGGAATTGAACCCTGGTCTCCCACATGAAGTCCTGCTGCTTAACCACTTTAGCTAGTCTTGCCACATCAGCAAAGCTATCATCAATGTTCATGTTACTAAAACGTTTTGTTGCTAGGCAACCATATACAATGCCTCCAGTTTTATCGCGATTTTCAGACTAATAACTGAAAAACTAAAGATTGTAGACATTAACTGAACGAAGATTACAGCAATACACCACAACTTTGTCACTAGACGTGTTATCAAAACATATTTTTATGCTCAAACAATCTTAGTTTATAAAAGTTTGCTCTTAGAACAGCCTGGATGAAGTCAGCCATGTTTTCTAGGTTTCTGAGTCCTAAATGGACCAATCAAAATCCTTGTTCCGCCTTCTTCATTTGCATGCAAGTGCGACATTGCGCACTAGTAAACTAGTGGCCAATGTTACGTCCCACTAGTTAACTAGTTGCACAAAATGCCAGCCGTTTGTGTATTTATTCAATTTCCACTAGTTTACTAGTGTGAGGGGCATTTTTCTCCTGCTAGTTCATTATGGACAGTGTTTTGTCCTCACTAGTTAACATGTAAGGCTCAAAATGCCCTCTATAAGCTAGTGAAAGGCATTAATAATGCAGATATGCTCACTAGTTAACTAGTAAGCATGTCCTGTTCCATTACTAGTAAACTAGTAAGGCCAAACATGTCAACTAGTTAACTAGTGAAGGCCAATGTGTCACTAGTTAACTAGTAAGAGTACCTTTTGCATTACTAGTAAACTAGATAGCTCCAAAAACAGCCACTAGTGTGTGTCTTGTGCGCACTAGTTAACTAGTGAGCTGCTTTACTGCCACACATGCAAACTAGTGAGACTTAAATTGTTCCACTAGTTAACTAGTGGACAAAAACGGTCAGCTTGTTTGTGTTTTTAGGTGTAACTAGTAAACTAGTGAACAAAATATGCATGCCACTAGTTAAAGGGACACCAGGCAACGTTTTCATGTTAATTAATCATCTTCGTAAGTCGGTATATGGTTAAATGACTCATTACGGGGCGAATGAAGGCTCTCTCGCCCGCCCCTACTGCCTGTAGGAAGAATATCCCACTTGCAAGTTCGGTGTATCCTACCCGCCAACCAAAGCAGGATCAGTTTACAGCACAGAGGCAGGCTAACGAAACACTAGAGATTGTTGCAAACGTGTGTATAATGGCAGAGCCGGCGAAGAAGCAGCGAAAACCCTTGACGGAAGACGCAAAGAAAAGGAAAAGAGCTTCAGACCGAACGAGGGGGAGTTTCGTAGAGAAAAAGCATCAGGCTTGCCTGGTGTCCCTTTAACTAGTAAGGCCCACAACACCCTCACTAGTAAACTAGTGGGCATTTTGGCCTTTACATGTTAACATGTGAGCGTTTTGGCATCTCACTAGTTAACTAGTGGGGCTGCAATGGCCTTCACTAGTTAACTAGTGGGCATTTTGGGGCACACTAGTAAACTAGTGACACTTTTTGCACCTCACTAGTTAACTAGTCGAATGGAAATTGCCATGACTAGTTCACTAGTGGGTGTTTTGGTGCACACTAGTAAACGTGACACTTTTTAGACCTCACTAGTTAACTAGTGGGCATTTGTGTCTTCACTAGTTAACTAGTGAGCAGTTCTGCCTTCACTAGTTTACATGTAAGTGTCACACTGAAGCCACTAGTTTACTAGCTAGAGTTCCTTTGGCCAGCATGTTAACTTGTGTGCCACATGCAAATGTTGTGGGTAGGATTTCGTGAAATTCAGCACTGTGATTGGTTGTCATGTTCTATTTGGACATAGGGAGCCAATAGAAAGCCTCAATTTCCAGAATTCTCCACCTCCTAATTTGAATTCTGCGCCACTAGTTGACTAGTGTGAATTTTGTCTTGAACTAGTTTACTAGTATACATTTATGACCTCACTAGTTAACTAGTTTGGACAAATGATGCATCAACTAGTTAACTAGTGAGCCTGCTGCCATCACCTAGCTAGCTAGTAAGCCATTTATGGTTCACTAGTTAACTAGTGACATTGACCTACTGCAACTAGTTAACTAGTGAGGTGTTTTGCCTTCACTAGTGAACATGTGCACATTTTTGGCTGTCACTAGTTAACTAGTGAGACCCAAAAGCCTTCAACTAGCTGACTGGTATGCATTTTGGCCTTTACTAGTTAACTAGTAGACATTTCTGGCTCTTACTAGTTAACTAGTGAAGCTAAAATGTGTTCACTAGTTAACTAGTGAGCCTTTTGGCTCCCACTAGTTAACTAGTGTGCATATTTTGGCCCTCACTAGTTAACTAGTTCACACAAACATGGCTCACTAGTTAACTAGTTGACAAAAATGGCTTACATGTACATGACAATTATGCCTGATATCAAGATATCAGAATAAATGCT
>NW_027468837.1:36792707-36795207 GCF_046254945.1 Alosa pseudoharengus
ACACACACACACACACACACACACACACACACACACACACACACATTCACACACCATTACCACCACCACCATCAGCCCACATCTGTTTTGCAAATTCTGTTTTTAATTTAACTTCACACTGTTGGTTGCGGCAATCTGCTGGAAATAATCTGCCCCCCCCCACCTCATCCCCGTGCCATCACTGTGCCGCCCGCCACTCAGAGCCGTATATGCCACCCCCCCCCCCTTCCGCGCCGCCATTCAGAGCCATTGTCCGTCTACCCAACTTCAATTAAAAAGGGGAATATATCTGGGCATTCATCAATTGATTCATTATTCCCCAATCCGTCTCAGGCCACGGCTATTTGGATAGGTTGATTAATCTTGCTGCCATGCATCTATGAAGATGTATGGTGATTACACACATACGGAACAGACAATGGGGGAGACGAGGGTGTGTGTGTGGGGGGGGAGGGAGGGGGGGGGGAGCTCATACTTACACAGGAGCGCAGATCTTTCCATGAAAACCACCACCGCCAGCGACGTTAAATTAATAAGGAAAAAGTCGCCTCGCAGCAGAAGGAGCATTGAAATGGGTCAGTAATAAGGATATGAGTTTTGTAAGGGAAAGGATTTACCCATCACAAGAGAACAGACACCTAAGCTAAATCATAACACCATTATACTGAAAAGCCTAAGGCACTCTTTTTAGAGAGATGGAGAGAAAGGCGTTCTCTTTAGAGAGATGGAGAGAAAGGCACTCTCTTTAGAGAGATGGAGAGAAATGGAGAGAGTAGAAGGCACTCTCTTTAGAGAGATGGAGAGAAATGGAGAGTAGAAGGCACTAGAGAGATGGAGAGAGAGTTCTAGAGGATCCAGAAGGGTGGTGCCCCCCGTACTGTAGTGAGTTCTGGAGGATCCAGAAGCTCCTGTACTGTAGTGAGTTCTAGAGGATCCAGACCGGTTTTCATACACGAAGCTGCTACAGCTCACTTTTACATATCATAAGCCCAGAATGAGTTTTGAACTGTTGCCATGGGCAACTCTTCTATAGATTAAATGTAATGTAAACATTAACCAGTAGTGCGTTCTGATGTGTCCCATACAATAGGAGTTCTAATAATTGTGACACTGGCAGAAAGCAGATCTAAGCCCAAATGGTCAGCAGTTTCCCTGGCTGCACACACTGTAAAACACATTTTAAAAATGTGTTATTAAAAAAAGGTAAACTGGCCCAATCACAATCACCACTTCAAAAAACAGATTCACACCAGATCTATACAACCTCAAAACCCAGATTCACACCAGATCTACTGTATACAACCTCAAAACCCAGATTCACACCAGATCTACTGTATACAACCTCAAAACCCAGATTCACACCAGATCTACTGTATACAACCTCAAAACCTAGATTTACACCACGTTCACCCCAGATTGCTGCTGCAGCCAGCTGAGTGTGGGAACCAGGCTTCTCTCTCTCTCTCTCTCTCTCTCTCTCTCGCTGGCCAGGCCGACACACAGATCTGGGAGCTGGACTGCGCTCCCTCTTCACAACATTTGGCCGCGTTCCCGTGGCAACCCTCCTCCCGCCTCTCACGCCGCTCTGACTCCAGCTTCTGTCAGACAGCAGCGGAACACAAAGCCACGGGCCCACGCCAAGTGTGTGTGTGTGTGTGTGTGTACAGTACAGTATGTGTGTGTGTGTGTATTCAACAGGTCCAGGCCAAGTTTTTCTCTCCAAGCAAATGGCTATATCCTCCTTGCAACACTAATTGTGTGTGTGTGTGTGTGTGTGTGTGTGTGTGTGTGTGTGTGTGTGTGTGTGTTTGTACATGTATGTTTGTGTGTACATGCGCATGATAGATTCAAGCCAAGTTTTTTTTTTACTTTGTAAATTATCCCTCTATTTTCCACAGAAAGAAGATCTTGCGAGAGCGTGTGTTTGCATGTGTGTGTGGGTTTGGGGTCTACTGTGTGTTGTATGAGCGAGCTCGCACCACTTCATATGTTGTGTGTAGTCTCTGTGCATTAAAATAGAAGTAAAAGAAGTCTTGTTGGTCGATTTTACATGTTCGTTGTTTTTGTCTAACGTATGTTTGCATACACGTTAACTTGCACACGGGAGAAGAACTGTATATCGGATGCTCTCGTCCTGCTTTCTTCTGTATGTTGAAGTGGCCTTGAACGCCTTGTGTGTGTTAAGTGTCAATAGAAGCTGTGGTTGTGAACTGAATGTGTGTTTCCGATTGTGAAAGGACATTAACCTGAGGAGTATGCATGCCTAGCAAGTAGCCTGTGTCATTCCAACGTGCGAGAAGAGCATTAGGTCTTGCTGTATAAGATACAATGTTCATCCCACTAGTATTTGTGAGTGCACATACTGTGTATTGTGTGTATTATGATTAGTGGCTCCTTCTTTGATCTTTCTCTCCCTTGCTGGACAGGAGCTGCAGGCCAACTGGGGTGGCGGCTATCTCAAGGTGGTGGCGTCCCTTCACTTTTCCTGCTGTGGTGCATC
>NW_027468837.1:36802707-36810207 GCF_046254945.1 Alosa pseudoharengus
ACAGGGCCCAGGGGGTCAGGGGGCTCTGGTCTCAGCATGTAGGCTATGAATCTGATTGAATTAAAGTATTGGCCATCCCCAAAATTCACCAGAATACAGGAAATCCCATCAAACAAATTAAAAATCCCCGTACCCACACACATATGCGAGAATTAGTGGGGGGCCGTTAATACATCTGGGCCCAGGGGCCCGAAAGTTCATAATCCATCCATGCATATTATTATTATATGATACATATTCCTACTGAACCATTTAGGTACAGGACGTTAGACCAAATGCAGTCTTCAACAGTAATCAACAATAGACTTTTTTTCCGTGTAATGTTTCAAATTGAAGTTCCCACACAAACATATTAAGTGGCGGAACATCATGTCAAATTAGTCAATTAGCGTCAGAAAACATTTGACACCATTTCAAAATACTATCCCTGTTGCAGCGACCAGCAATATTATGAATTTTAGGCTTGCAGTAAAACCGTACCGAAAATTAACCAAACCGTGACTTCAAAGCCGAGGTCCACACCGAACCATGATTTTTGTGTACTGTTACACCCCTACACAGCAGTATTCGTTCATGAATACAGGTTGTAAACACTGGCTACATAGCGCTTTACCAGGTCACCCAAAGCAAGAGCAAAGCCATAAACACATTGGACATTTTTATTTTATTCATACTGTACATGTTGATGTTGGGCATTGGAATATTTGTTTGGTGATTTAGTATGTTTTCATAGCGAAGCTAAGAACACAGAACAGATAATTGGTGTTAGTCCGTACCAGAGGCTAAGGACACAGAACAGATAATTAATTGGTGTTAGTCTGTACTAGAGGCTCCATGGCAACAGCTGCAGAACCGGCCCATCAATGAGGTATTCATGAGTTCCGAGAAGAACACAAAAACACACGTCTCTGTTAATGATCCCTACTTTTACTGGGGCGTCGTAGAACTCGGAACCATTTCCAGATTTCACATGAGATGAAAGGATCAAAGAACACGAAAGACAAAATCCGACTAATGACTCGGGTACCTACTCTACCACCTCTAGTGCCTGTGGCTGCCTCCAGCCGTCTCCAGCACACTGAAGAATAATCACTTTAAACAAGGCTATTTGAAACGTTAAAAGAAAGAAAAAAGATATTTCATTTCACTTCAATGGTTGAAATCAAATGCTTTTGAATGGAGAGATGAATGAGAGCAATTTTCCAGCATTTCTGACACGCTTCTCTTCCCATCTATGAACAGAATTAGACACAAGATTACACAGAGAAGGAAAGCACAGCACCCTCACGCTTTAGTTCCACTGTGACCACGAATAAACAGAGCTCACATGTAAAGATGCTTACCCACATCCGGACATAGAATACTGATGAGTAAAACTAAGACTTGTTAGTGAAGTGCTAGTAAACTTGGATGTTTCTCCATAGTAGCATTAGATTTGTAACTCCATATTATGAATGCTAACCCTTACACTCTCTCTAAAGAGTACCAAACATCACAGAACATTAATATCGAGATCACTGATGTCCAGTCTTGATGAATTCCAGAAGAGTATCGCATGTTGACCAAAGGTACGGCCCACAGTCAGCTGTGTGACCTCTCGTCTATCTCAACACAGCTACGCTAACAGGGGCTAATCTCCAGTAAGATCCCACTAAACTATGCTAACAATATTATTCCTAATGACAATTAGCAGAGAAACTACACTAAACTTGCCACAGAAAACTAGTTTGTGCCACTCAGCGCAGTGTGCTGTTGTGTAGGGCTTTCATACGAGAGACACACACATCCTGTCTCCACACTGGGTCACATGACTGAGTCTCCAGCTGCTGATTGGATGAAAAACCAGCCAAGTTGAAATGTTCGGAAATGTGCAGACGAAACTCAGTCACTGAGCACCGAATTCTGTTTCCAGTCACTGCTCCATCGGCCGTCTCATAGAGTCCTAAGGGCTGACGATGAAGTGTCCGATAAGTTTCAGGCGGAGGAGCTAAAACAGAGATCCTCTCATTGGCTGGGCCCAAGGCTGACCTCTGGAGGCCCTGAGCCAATAGGAGTGCAGGCAGCATGTGAGTGACAGCTAAGAGCTGGCGTTTGATTGGCTCAGGAGGAGAAGCAGAGCCCGCAGCACTCCATGCAGATCTCTAGGCAGTCGGCGGACTCGCAGCAGGCGTCGATGATGCCGCAGTCGAGGTCGCAGGGCAGGTCGCAGTCACCGCACTCCTCTGAGGCGCAGCAGCAGCAGAAGCAGGCGTCGTCCGACACACAGGAGCCGCACGTGGCACAGTCCAGCACGATGTTGCACAGCGTCAGGAACTCACAGAACAAGCACGCCAGGATGCAGTGAACGCAGCAATCTGGACAGCAGAGAGAGACATAGCAGAGGTTTAGAGGTAAATACACGCACGCACACACACACACACGCATGCACGCACACACACGCACACACACACGCACACACACACACACACATATACCTTAAAACTTCAAATAATAGCTTTTAAACTCGTCAAACTGCACCGGCTTGTATTTCAGACAGGCGTCTATATGAGAAAGGCCTTTAAATAATTTTACACAAAACTTTTCCTCTGCAAAGATGAAAAATATATCATCAAATTAATTATTATTATTATTAATAACACGCTGAATGCCTACCCGTGTTGAGATGTTGCTCATTGAGTGTTGGAGATAATATAGACATAACGATCCAAACAGCATACTGGCATACGGAAAGAATGACAGTAGGAGGTTACCAGACTGTATTAAGTTTTATTTATAATTAGAATTATTGGGTGCTTAAAAAAAAAAAAAAACTGTGCCAGGCGAAACGATGTTACGGGCTGACCAACACAAGTTGTTACCGTATAGGCTTAGCGTCGGCCTATCCTTGTCATGACAAAATAAAATATTTTTTCTCTCTCAAAATGGGATGAGTTGAACGATGTAGGACATAGCATAGGCCTATAGTCCATATTGAAGTTTAAAACATTTGGAACTCTAGCTAATTAACCTGACTCTCGCCAGATGAATTTCGTTCCGCCTAGCTCCGCTTAGCTCCACTCACATCCATCTGGGATCGGTTCCGTTGAGAGTGATTTCAGCACCAGATTGTATGGTAGAGCCAATAAGGACGCAGGGCGGGAGTTTCATAGATGTGACGTAGCGTAGATTCTCAGCGTCACGGGTTGGCTTCGATGTGAGTGGTTGAAGTAGCACGTCAATAGATGACGGACAAGTGGCTTATCCAATCTTATGCAAGGATTTTTTAATAAGGCCCAGCCTTCTGAAGCACCACTCCAATGGATCGATCCCAGATGGATGAGTGGAGCTAGGCGGAACGAAATTCATCTGGCGAGAGTCAGGTTACTAACTAAGGTATAAGTATATATACTCCTTTGATCCCGTGAGGGAAATTTGGTCTCTGCATTTATCCCAATCCGTGAATTAGTGAAACACACTCAGCACACAGTGAACACACACTAATCCCGGCACAATGAGCTGTCTGCTACAACAGCGGCTCTCGGGGAGCAGTGAGGGGTTAGGTGCCTTGCTCAAGGGCACTTCAGCCGTGCCTACTGGTCGGGGTTCGAACTAGCAACCCTCCAGTTACAAGTCCGAAGCGCTAACCAGTAGGCCACGGCTGCCCCCTAATGGTATCTAATCAGAACATTAGCGTGCGCAATCTGCACCACAATACTGCCTTAAACAGACTACAGTATCTGGCGGGTTAGCCACAAACAAACACGCCAGGATGCAATAAATTCAGCAATGCATACCCACACGCACACGCACACGCACACACACACACACACACACACACACACACACACACTCACTCACTCACCGTCCTGTGCCTCGGTAGGTATTTGCGAGCTGTTGGACTTGGAGCTGCTCTTGCTGCGCTTGCTGGTCTGGCTGGTGATGGAGGGGTTGGACTGGAGCTTCTTGGGGTTCTTCTGCCCCGCGGACGAGGAAGAGGAGGACGAGGAAGAGGCGGCACGGGGCAGCGAGGGGCCGGCGCTCCTCACGCCGTTGGACTGCGGCTGCTGCGTGTGCGGCCGAGATCCGTTCCTCAGGAGGGCCGCACTCTCGCCTGAGCGATGGAACGGGGTGGAACGTGCCTGGGGCTGACCTGTAGGGGGCGCCAAAACAAACACACACACACACACACACACAAAGATCAACCCATGAGGACTGTAAAAAGATGACTAACACACACACACACACACACACATACACATGTAACACACACATACACATGTAACAAACACACACACACACACACATTTAACAAACACACACACACAGAGGTCAACTCATGAGAAGCATAATAAGAGACACACACACACACGCGTAACAAACACACACACACACACACACACACACACACACACACACACACACACACACACACACACACACAAACACACACACAGAGGTCAACCCATGAGAAGCATAATAAGACACTCACACACACACACACACACAGATTAAACTAATGTAGATTGGCACAAAGAAATCAAACCGTTATCATCACACACACAGACCAGCACCAAACAATGGCCATCCTCTTATGCTCCAGTAGCGGCCATAGAATCAGGATATACTGCATGCTACAGTATATGCATGCTTCAGGTGCTCAGCATCAGGGTATACTGCTACAGGTGCTCAGCATCAGGATATACTGCATGCTACAGGTGCTCAGCATCAGGATATACTGCTACAGGTGCTCAGCATCAGGATATACTGCTACAGGTGCTCAGCATCAGGGTATACTGCTACAGGTGCTCAGCATCAGGATATACTGCTACAGGTGCTCAGCATCAGGACAACACTGGGGTCCTATTTGGTTATTAGGTGATGGAATAATGTTATTAAGTGATGGAATAATGGAATAATAATTCTCTTTCTGGGTCCAACGGCTTTTAGAGCCGCTCGTTTTTCTCTGTAGACAGTAAAATAAACAATGTTTCCACTATTCAGAGCAGCCTTTAAGAGAATTGTCATCCTACTACTCCCTTGTTGCCTTAACCTAATAAAACCCTATTTTTCACGGAAGCCTGGACGATACCCTTGATTATATCATCTGGCTGCACAGCTACAGTAGTTACTAAGCGATAATAATTACTAAGCGATTTTGTTTTACTCTTACTAAAACAGATGCAAGGTTTAGAAGTTGTGTAAAACGGCTGGTTGCACTAGTAAATGTTTTTTGACAAAAAAGCTGTTGGACCCGTGACGTCGGACTTAATAACTTGATAGCTGCAGCTTATGCTACAGTGCATCACAGAACTGAGTGCTCAAGGGCTTCCATAGCCAAAGTCATGAGTTCAATACACAGCAGACACACACACACACACACACACACACTATTAGAGACAAATGGTAAAGCTGTGATATGCTAAAAGTTGCTTTGTCTAAACACATCTAACGATAAAATGACGCAAGCTTGAACCAGATACTCCATTTCACACATATCGGGAGACTGTGAACAGGTAAGCAAAATAATGTCTGGCGTCAGGTAGTTTTGTTTCTGTGATCAGGCCAGGTGTAGGTGGGCATCAATAAGGCGTGTCATCAGAAGTGCTGTGCTGTGCTGTGCTGTGCTGTGTTGTGCTGTGTTGTGCTGTGCTGTGCTGTGCTGTGCTGTGCTGTGCTGTGCTGTGCTGTGCTGTGCTGTGCTGTGCTGTGCTGTGCTGTGCTGTGCTGTGCTGTGCTGTGCTGTGCTGTGCTGTGCTGTGCTGTGCTGTGCTGTGCTGTGCTGTGCTGTGCTGTGCTGTGCTGTGCTGTGCTGTGCTGTGCTGTGCTGTGCTGTGCTGTGCTGTGCTGTGCTGTGCTGTGCTGTGCTGTGCTGTGCTGTGCTGTGCTGTGCTGTGCTGTGTTGTGTTGTGTTGTGTTGTGTTGTGTTGTGTTGTGTTGTGTTGTGTTGTGTTGTGTTGTGTTGTGTTGTGCTGTGCTGTGTTGTGCTGTGTTGTGTTGTGTTGTGCTGTGCTGTGCTGTGCTGTATTGTGTTGTGTTGTGTTGTGCTGTGCTGTGCTGTATTGTGTTGTGTTGTGTTGTGCTGTGCTGTGCTGTGCTGTATTGTGTTGTGCTGTGTTGTGCTGTGCTGTGCTGTATTGTGTTGTGTTGTGCTGTGTTGTGCTGTGCTGTATTGTGTTGTGTTGTGCTGTATTGTGCTGTGCTGTGCATATGTCTTGCCTAAGGTCTGTGTATCTTTAATCAGGTGTGTATTTGTGCGTTACTAAGGTACAGCAGTGGTGTGTGTAGTCTGCTGTTTGGGGCCCCACTCAGGTATTTCTGCATCTCTGAGGATGGGGAGTGTGTGTCTGTGTGTGTCTGTGTGTGTGTGTGTGTGTGTGTGTGTGTGTGTGTGTGTTTGTGCATAAATAAGGAGCAGCAGCAGCAGTGTACACTGAGGTGATTCAGAGTTTCATCTCTGTGCCTCAGAAGAACAGAAGCTCCTCTGTTCTCTCTCTCTCTCTCCCTCTCTCTCTCTCCATTCCAGAGCAGTCATAGAGTGAGGGAAGGAAAGAGTGTGTGTGTGTGTATTTGTAAGTGTATGGAATGGAGTACTCTGAAGAGTCTGAGTTGCTCACCTGTCTAAAAGGTGAATAACACAAAAGTAGTTAGTAGTTTTTTTGAAAAATATCGTTTTAAAAGCAGCCTGCAATGACACGATAATTCATGAAATCTATTTGAACTTTATCCAGCACCTTGCAAAGCACCTCTTGAAGGAAAAGGGCCTTTTCAGTGGTGAGGCTTTGTGTGTGTGTGTGTGTGTGTGTGTGTGTGTGTGTGTGTGTGTGTGTGTGTGGTGTGTGTGTGTGTGTGTGTGTGTGTGTGTGTTTTGTGTGTGTGTGTGTGTGTGTGTATGTGCGTGCGTGCGTGCGTGCGTGCGTGCGTGCGTGCGTGTGTGTGTGTGTGGCCTTTTCAGTGGTGAGGGTTGTCTCCGGTCTAGTCCAGGTAGCACACTATGTTTTGGTGGCGTCAGACTCAGTGTTTCATGCGGTAAAGGCATCTAGTCTGGTCAGACCCTGGGTTTGGAGTGGAGGGCAGCGAGCAGGTTTGTGGAGATTTATACCTGCTCTGCTGCTGCTCTGGACTGCGTGGGTCTCTCGGGGGACGTGGGTCCAGGGGAGAGGCCCATATGTTTACAATATCCACCCGGACCAGACATAGAACCACACACCCCCCCCCCCCCCAGCACGCGTCTAGACGATTACACAACAGCATGCTCCGGATCCAGACGAGTTCTCCGTCTTTATCTTTGGGCTCAGCACACACACACACACACACACACACACACACACACACACACACACATACAGTGGCCTTGCTCTGATCCAATCTGGTTTGGTCCTGCTGTTTATCAGTACTTGTGCCAGACCTGTCCTCCACCTTACAGGCCGGTAGAGAGGTGGAATGCACACCACACACACAAATAAATACACAAACACGCACACGTCGCTAATCACACATTGATGCTAATCACATCACTGAGAG
>NW_027468837.1:36827707-36835207 GCF_046254945.1 Alosa pseudoharengus
TGTCCCACACACTTCCTCAGACAGAACACACACACACACACATACACACACACACACACACACACACACACACACACACACACACTTCCTCAGACAGAACACATACACACACACACAGTGGTGTAGTGGGGATTTTTAAATTGGGGGGACGCTATTTTAATGACATCATTGCAAAAACTGTCACATTCGCATCTCCACATACATCGGTGCGTAGCCTAAGGCCAAGGCCAAATTGTTACCAGCTTTCGTGAACATGAAACCGAATAAAAAAAATAAATTAATTAAATGGATTCGCTTCAAAATGTAGCCTAATGTCTTCACCCAAACTACACTTTTCCACCAAAGTCTATGAATATGGTCTGTAGTTTTCATTTTGTTGTATCATACAATAAACAGACAAACTATAATATAGAGTAGCCTATGTAATCTAGCGTAGTGTAATCTCGCATAACATGTCGCGGCATGGCTTCATTCATTACCACACCTTAACGATGGCCATAACAATAGCACAAGCAGGATTCACACGCATATTCAACACGTTGTGTGGGGACTGTAGCTCAGTTTGAGGGGGCGTCATATGAATGTCATTGCGAATGATCAAAATGCAGAGGTCCACAGTCAATAAAACAAAACAAAAAATAACAGAAAGAACACTGGGCAGTGCCAGTCATTTGAAAAGTTTTAGTTTGGATGAAAGTAGCTGCACCAATCGTAAGTTTTTCCTAAAGTTGTTCAGGTTCACCGTTGGGTCATTATGGCTAAATAGCCTTATCACTTATATTGGAGCTCCCTCGATAAAAATCCCTCGTATTACTCACACATGCTTATCGTGTCATTTTGATCACTGGATTAGCCTACCTGCTTTCTGCAAAACACAACCGAAGGGCCATGAAGATGCTTGCTAGATTCGGATACAGGCAGTTGTATAATCTATGGTTTTATAGCCACTTTCTAGCTACTTTCGGGTAACGCGGAACGACGAGCTGTGTAGTTTTTAATGTCTTTACGCATGGTGGAGTGCTACAGCATGACAGTCATTCTTGTAACGAATTTTAGGACAAAGAGGCCTAATTGGAGACGTTTGCGTGATGTGTAGTTACCACTGGTAACAACTTGTTATATTAATAAATGCTTATTAAAATGCTCAAAACAATGCTCCAAGAAGTGGGGGGGCGGCGTTCCCCCACGTCCAACGCCCACTACACCCTTGCACACACACACACACACACACACACACACACACACACACACTCAGGTACACCACACATTCTCCGTAGACACACCTCCTGAGTGAGAGAATGTTTAGCTAGGGGTAGAGGTGCCTCAGCCCACGATGACCTCACCCCCTCCAAATGCCCCCCCATACCCCTCATCCCTTCCAAATACCCCTCCATACCCCTCACCCCTTCCAAATACCCCCCATACCCCTCACCCCTTCCAAATACCCCCCCATACCCCTCACCCTCTCCAAATACCCCCCCATACCTGACACGCACACTACCCGCCCCCTCACCCCCTCTAAATACCCCCCTATACCTGACACACAAACTACCCCCCACCCCTCCAAATACCCCCCCATACCTGACACACGCACTACTCACCCCCTCACCCTCTCCAAATACCCCCCCACCCACATACTCCTTACCTGACCTCACACCCAAGCCCACACACACACACACACACACACACACACACACACACACACACACCCAAGCCCACACACACACACACACACACACACACACACACACACACACACACACACACGCCTCCTCCTCTGGGCAGCAGGAGGCCTCCTGCCATGTCTCAGCTAACGGCTAGCGATGACCTCACCCTCCACACACACACACCACTCTCCTCCTCACATGCCCCACATACCCGTTAACTGCCCCTGATCCACAAACTGCCCCCTGCCCCCCAGGTGTGCCACACATGCTACTTACCCCCACACCAGTCCATCCGTCGAACATACTGCTAAACTGGCCCTAACCACCCCTAACCTGTGCCCCCAAAACCTGCCATACACGCTATTTACCCCTTCATCCAGCTACATGCCCCACATAATGCTTAACTGCCTCTCTTCTCTTGCCCCACATACCACTTAACCACCCCTCACTCCACCCTCTCGCCCCAAATAGTGTTTAACTGCCCCACTCCCCAAAACCTGCCACATATGCTATTTACCTCCTCCCTCTGCATTCTTGTCCCACATGCAGCTGAACTACCCCTCTTGTCTTGCCCCAAATACTGCTTAACGGTATTAAAAGGTCAAGAGAAAAGCAGCTTCAAGCTTACAGTCCTGCACAGACTAACAGAGTGCTTTGTGCTGTGTTTGTGATTGCGTGTGTGTGTCTGTGTATGTATGTGTGTGTGTGTGTGTGTGTGTGTGTGTGTGTTAAGGTTGCTACTGATAAGGTAAGGGGCTACCTGCAGGACATGGGAGGGGCACGTCCTTGAAATGACTTCTTCTTCTTGGGATGTCTGGGAGTGTGTTCATGGGTGCTGGTGTTGGGATGTCTCGGAGTGTGTTCTGGGACTGTGTTCATGGGTGCTGGTGTTGGGATGTCTTGGAGTGTGTTCATGGGTGCTGGTGTTGGGATGTCTCGGAGTGTGTTCATGGGTGCTGGTGTTGGGATGTCTCGGAGTGTGTTCATGGGTGCTGGTGTTGGGATGTCTCGGAGTGTGTTCTGGGACTGTGTTCATGGGTGCTGGTGTTGGGATGTCTTGGAGTGTGTTCATGGGTGCTGGTGTTCATGGATGCGCTCAAACACAACATTCCAGCACTACGTGTTACAGTATCTCCGTGTGTCCTATAGTTGGCTTGACACCTTATTAAGCTGTGACTTCTCACATGGACAACTCACATTTCTCTCTTCACATACAGACCGAAGGGTCCAGTGTGTGCGTGTGTGTGTGTGTGCGTGTGTGTGTGTGTGTGTGTGTGTGTATGTGTGTGTGTGTGTGTGTGTGTGTGTGTGTGTGTGTGTGTGTGTGTGTGTGTGTGGGTAGGATTAAGGGGAGGGGGATACAGGCCAGATTTTAAGGTAAAAATCTGCCTTTGGTAGCATATGCTTAGTTAGATCCCCCTCCCACACAAACACACACACACACACACACACACACATACGATCAAGTCCTCTGTGTGTGTGTGTGTGTGTGTGTGTGTGTGTGTGTGCCGCAGCTGTACAAATGAGCCGTAAGTCAGATGTAATCCAAGTAAAGAATATTTAAAGTGACACTGAGAATATATGGGATGGCGGCAGTAATGTATGGATTCTAGACCAGCAGAGGCAGACGGTGCTGGCTGCCAACAGCACAACACCGTAACTCACTGTTACCTGTCGCCAAGGTAACGTCACAACAATAGTGGTTACCAGTAGAGACGTCCAATCACCGGCGGGCGGTGTGCTTTATGGTCCCAAATCGCACAGCTTGGGGCCTCTAACACGTTTTGACAGCAGTTCAAGTCTGGGGCATGGCTTGCCAGAACCACCTCAGAACGCATAGTAACTTACACAAGCATACAACCATATGTGTGTCTGTGTGTGTGTGAGTGCTTTTGTCTGGCTGGCTGAGTATACGTGTTTGTGTGTGTGTGTGTGTGTGTGTGTGTGTGTGTGTGTGTGTGTGTGTGTGTGTGTGTGTGCATTTACAAGTGTTTGTCTATGTATGTGGTGACATAACAGCTTCCACAATGTGTTTGTCATAAACAAAGTGCATAATGTGGACCTGTAATATTCAGACCTGTTCTCACACGCAGAACTGCTCTGCCTTATCCTCTCTTTCCTCCTCTGTCTCTCACACACACACACATACACACACACACACACACACACACACACACACACACACACACACACACACACACACACACACACACACACACACACACACTGTATCTCCCTAATTGTCCACTACTTTTAGAGATACAAACTCCATATGCTGTTTCATGAGCTCTCGTCCCTTAAAACATGTGTGTGTGTGTCTCTATCAGTATAAACATGTGTGTGTGTGTGTGTGTGTGTGTCTATCAGTACAAACATGTGAGTGTGTGTGTGGTTGTGTGTGTTTGTCTATTAGTATTAAACATGTGTGTGTATGTGTGTGTGTATGTGTATGTGTTTGTTAGAGTGTCTATCGTTACAAACATGTAAGTGTGTGTGTGGCTGTGTGTATGTGTGTCTATCAGTATGTGTGTGTGTGTGTGTGTGTGTGTGTGTGTGTGTGTGTGTCTATCAGTACAAACATGTGAGCATGTGTGTGGGTGTGTGTCTTTGTCTATTAGTATAAACATGTGTGTGTATGTGTGTGTGTTTGTTAGAGTATCTATCAGCACAAACATGTGAGTGTGTGTATGTGTGTCTATTAGTATGTGTGTGTGTGTGTGTGTGTGTGTGTGTGTGTGTGTGTGTATCAGTAGAAACATGTGAGTAAGATAGCACTGGCCGGAACTGCAAACATAGTTGTATTCTTAATCTAAAGTTTTGATTAATGCGGTTAAGCGTTACAGATATCCTCGTAATTTCCTTCCCTCATGCTTTAGTGGTGTGTGCGTGTCTGTGTGTCTGAGTGTGTGTGTGTGTGTGTGCGTGTGTGCGTGTGTGTGTGTGTGTGTGTGTGTGTGTGTGTGTGTGTGTGTGGTGCACTAGTCCAGTTTTAGTCACAAACATCTCGTTAGTGTTTAGTCAGTTGCGGTGAGTAGTCCATAGGGTGGTGTTTATAGAGTTAGTCCTGGACTCTATTAGCCCATGTTGATTTTTCCACATGGCTCATTCCACAGAGGAAACTGCATCCAGCTGATCGCGTTAACATTTGTGAAGCCAAGACTTTAACGTCTCAAGCCAAATATCTCTTTCTCCCTTTTCATTAGTAGGACCATTAGTTGAACAGACATCAACGAAGAGGGTTTATTTTGGAGTTTGGCAATAAGTGATCTAAGGGTGTACAGAGCAGTAAGCTATTTGTTACAGTCTATGGCAATAAGTGATCTAAGGGTGTACAGAGTAGTAAGCTATTTGTTACAGTCTATGGCAATAAGTGACCTAAGGGTGTACAGAGCAGTAAGCTATTTGTTACAGTCTATGGCAATAAGTGATCTAAGGGTGTACACAAGCTATTTGTTACAGTCTATGGCAATAAGTGATCTAAGGGTGTACACAGCAGTAAGAAGAATGGACAACTGACCCAACTGTGCTAGCTGGAGAGGAGAGAAGAGAGGAGAGGAGAGAGGAGAAGAGGTCAGGAGAGAAGAAGAGGAGAGAGGAGGAGAAGAGAAGAGAAGATTAGAAAGGAGAGGAGAGATGAGATGAGATGAGATGAGATGAGATGAGATGAGAAGAGGAGAGGACAGGAGAGGAGAGGAGAAGAGAACCGAACCATTGTACCGATGTCCATTTCAACAGTAGTGGTGTGTGTTAAAAATACCAAACAAAGGCAAACACTCTCCAGTGTTTTCAAACAGTTCTCTGCGAGCATATGAGAACACACACAAACAGTCTAAGGAGCTTGTTTTCAGTGGACAAACGCTGGATTCAGACGAAATTTCCACAATTTGGAAGCTTTACATTAAAAAAAAAAACCCATCAAAAATAAAAACCCAAACAAAAATAAATGTGTTCCTGGCCGAAACTGAAATCAGCTCTGTTGACTCAGGTGCTGACCTTCCCCGCATCCGGCTCAGATGCGCTCCGGAGTCGCCTCACACCCCTGAGACTGGAGAGTGTGTGTGCTTTTCCCCTCTCCCGTCTGCCTAGCAGGGGAGGCCTGGGATAGATTTCACCACAGCTCTCTTTACCCAACACGCCACACACACGCACACACACACACACACACACACATACACACACACACACACACACACACAGCTCTCTTTACCCAACGCGGCACACACACACACACACGCCATACACACACACACATACACACACACACACACACGCCATACACACACACACATACACACACACACACACACACACACACACACAGCTCTCTTTACCCAACACGCCACACACACACACACACACACACACATACACACACACACACACACACAGCTCTCTTTACCCAGCACGCCAATCATCAATGCCTCTCTCCCCCTCTCTCTCTCTCTCTTCCTTGGGCCTGGTGAAAGGAAGTGTTGCTCACAAATACTCGTCCTATTTTCCACAGAAAGAAGAGCTTGCGAGAGCGTGTGTTTGCATGTGTGTGTGGGTTTGGGGTCTATTGTGTGTTGTATGAGTGAGAGTGCACCACTTCATATGTTGTGTGTTGTCTCTGTGTGTGTGTGTGTGTGTGTGTGTGTGTGTGTGTGTGTGTGTGTGTGTGTGTGTGTGTGTGTGTGTGTGTGTGTGTGTGCATCTCTGTCTTGACCTATTTCTGTCCAGGAGTGGGTGTGTTCACAGTGGGCCTCAACATCACATACTGACTCAGCCTGCAGAGCTCAATAACACACTTCAGTCAGACTGTGTGTGTGTGTGTGTGTGTGTGTGTGAGTCACCGTGAGTCACCGCTCTCTGAGTCACGCAGGTCAGGCAGACAACCTGTCCACTGTACAACTCACTATGCACATCTTACACTCAAGAAACACATACCACCACAACACACACCACCATAGAGAACACACACATACGTAACATAGCACAACTCTACACACCACAACACACACCACAATACAGAACACACACATACGTAACATAGCACAACATAACACACCACAACACACACCACCATATAGAACACACACATGACATCGAGAATACACACATGACATAGCACAACTCTCTGAGTCACTCAGGTCATGATACACACCCAGCCCACCACACACCAGACAACACACCAGAGATACACGGAGATTCACAGACACACCTCAACACAACACAACACACCACAACACAACACAACACACCACAACACAACACAACACAACACAACACAACACAACACACCACAACACAACACAACACAACACAACACAACACAACACAACACACCACAACACAACACAACACACCACAACACAACACACCTCAACACAACACAGCACAGCACAGCACAGCACAACACAACACAACACAACAGAACACAAAAGAACACAACAGAACACAACAGAACACAACACAACACAACACAACACAACACAACACAACACAACACAACAGAACACAACAGAACAGAACACAACACAACACAACAGAACACAACAGAACACAACAGAACAGCACAACGCAACAGAACACGGAGGGCACGGAGACAAACTGAAGGATCAGGACACAGAGTTGTACAGTACTCACTCGTGATGCTCTTGTGCGGTGTGCTGGGGTCAGGTGGACTCGTGATGCTCTTGTGCGGTGTGCTGGGGTCAGGTGGACTCGTGATGCTCTTGTGTGGTGTGCTGGGGTCAGGTGGACTCGTTATGGTCTTGTGCAGTGTGCTGGGGTCCGGCTGGGACGTGATGTTGTTGTTGTGCGGTGAGCTCAGGTCCGGCTGGGACATGATGTT
>NW_027468837.1:36845207-36850207 GCF_046254945.1 Alosa pseudoharengus
GGAAGGAGGGAGGAGAAGAGGAGAGGAGCAGAAAAAGAGAAGCTGAGAGAATGAAGACAGAAAAAGAGAGTGAGCGAGAGAGAGAAAGAAAGAGAAAGAGAGATGCCGAGAGAGGAGAGAGAGAAAAAGAAAGAGACACAGAGAGAGAGAGAGAGAGAGAGAGAGAGAGAGAGAGAGAGAGAGAGAGAGAGCAGGAGTGATGGCTGTGGATGAATGGCTCCAGGGAAAACACAAATCAACAGCAGCAGCAGCAGCCCAACAAGATGTATGTCAGAGCTGCCAGCAGACCTCTCACACTCACACTCTGTTATTTCTCTCTATCCCTCTCCCATCTCTCTCTATCCCTCTCCCATCTCTCTCTATCCCTCTCCCATCTCTCTCTATCCCTCTCCCATCTCTCTCTATCCCTTTTATCTTTTCCTTTTCTATGACTCTGTTTTCTTCAATCTTCATTGTCATCATCAGCATCATCTTCATCACATAATCACCATCATCTTCATCATCGTCATGTTTGTGTGTGTGTGTGTGTCCACTTCTGTGTCTCAGGCTGAGCGTATGAGAACCAGGTGGAATTGCCGAGCGGAACGTCTCCAAGAAAGGCCAAGTGAGCCTCCTCTTCCACTCCTCCTCTCCTCCAACAGATTAAAGGCCAAGTGAGCCTCCTCTTCCACTCCTACTCTCCTCCAACAGATTAAAGGCCAAGTGAGCCTCCTCTTCCACTCCTCCTCTCCTCCAACAGATTAAAGGCCAAGTGAGCCTCCTCTTCCACTCCTCCTCTCCTCCAACAGATTAAAGGCCAAGTGAGCCTCCTCTTCCACTCCTCCTCCTACGCTCCTCCTACACTCCTCCTCCTCTTCCACTCCTCTTCTCCTCCTTTTCTTGCAGGCTCATATGAACGTGACTACCTCTCCTTCTTCTCTCCCTCCTCCTCTCCTTCTCTCTATCTCCTTCTCCTCCTCTCCTTCTCTCTCCTCCTCCCCTCTCCTCCCAGACCCATCCGAATGTGAAAAGCTCCTCCGTCGTCACGGCCGCCTGGTCGCCTCAGGGGCGTAATTACGCACAAGGAGAAATAATTAAGAACCCTCCATCGTTTGGCAGATGTGTCTGTGTGTGTGTGTGTGTGTGTGTGTGTGTGTGTGTGTGTGTGTGTGTGTGTGTGTGTGTGTGTGTGTTAGGCGCGACTTGTCGTTTGGCAGATGCGGCGAGCAGATGAGTTAATAACTCTGAGGACTAACGCCTTCACTAAGCCGCGGTGCTAAAACAATGGCGCTAATCGCACTTGTAATGAAGCCAGCAGTGAAAACAGATACTTAGCCAGCAGGAAAAAAAACGCTTCAAAGCTGCCTGCTGGAATTTGTCCAAATTCAGAGATTATTTTGTGCAAAGAATAAAACGGTGTAAGCTCATTAAAACAGAGAGAAAAAAAACAAGTCTGGCATTTAACAGGCGTTAAAGAGGTATTTAATCACCCCACGTTCAAGTTTCTTTTCACCACAGAAAGTAGCGGCTTTATTTGAAATTAGCATAGAAGGGCGATGATGCTATTTTCTTTATGGGGCTTCATCTGGACACATACTCCAAGTGTATAAGTCTCACAATCCCTTTTCATTCCACACACACACACTCACACACACACACACACACACCTTCTACCATGCACAGGAAGTGTAGGTTTGTAAGGGGGAGTTAATGATAGCCTTCACCCTGTACAGAGGCTAATCACAACCTGGTTTAGTCAGGAAGAGGGTCTATGTGTGTGCGTGTGTGTGTGTGTGTGTCCCACTAGTTCTATGAGAGAAAGAAAGTGTGAGAGTAGTTGAGTTTGTTTGTTCAGAGTGTTTGTTAGCGCTGCTGCTGTTTGTTCAGGGTGTTTGTTGTTCAGGGTGTTTGTTGTTCAGGGTGTTTGTTGTTCAGGGTGTTTGTTGCTCAGGGTGTTTGTTGCTCAGGGTGTTTGTTGCTCAGGGTGTTTGTTGCTCAGGGTGTTTGTTGCTCAGGGTGTTTGTTAGCTCTGCTGCTGTTGTTGACACTGCAGCGACTGCTGATCCTGCTGCAATGATTGTGCTTCATCAGCACTACAGCCATGCTAATTAACCACTCGGAATTAGAACTGACAGAGAGAGAGGGAAAGAGAGAGAACGCAAGAAAGAAAGTGAGAGGGAGGGAGGGAGAGAGAGAGGGAGAAGACTATAAAGACAACCCGAAAGAGAGGATGACACAAAGAAGGACAGGAAGAGAGGGATGGGAGAGAAAAGGAGGGAGTGGCGGGGTTAAGAGACCTCTTGTGTGTGTTTGGGACTGAATCAGTGAGGCCGTGCATTCAGGGGGATTTTGAATGCCACCCAGGAGATCAGCTCTGAGAAAGAGTGTGTGTGTGTGTGTGCCAGGACTGAATGAAAGGCAGGCAGGCCCCACAGGGCAGTCTTTTAATCTCCTCTAGCACACGCACACACACACACACACACACACAGGCTCAAGTATGTACACGTGCACATATACACACACGCGCAGAGAACACACACACATACAGGCACAATACCACCCCGCCCCTACCAGCACCACCACACACTCATACCCACACCTGCACACACCTGTATGATGGCAGGTGGTGTGAGCTGGTTTTAGGTGAGCGCTGTGAAAAAGGTTTGAGACATCAGCTCTGTAAGCCTGTGTGTGTGTGTGTGTGTGTGTGTGTGTGTGTGTGTGTGTGCCTCTGAGGAGAGCGGAGAGGCGAGGAGAGGAGAGAATGTGTGTGTGTGTGTGTGTGTGTGTGTGTGTGTGTGTGTGTGTGTGTGTGTGTGTGTGTGTGTGTGTGTGTGTGTGTGCTGTGAGCCTGTGCTCTAAGGAGAGGGTTAGCATTCCTCCTCTGGAGAACACAGCTATGCTGATTACACTCTCCAACCACCGACTGAAAATAAGCCTCAAGCTCAGATGAGTGCTGAGGAGACGAGAACAATGACTTGGAGACTTGGAGACTTGCAGAAACAATACAGTAGGGACACAGCACAGAGACACCAGGACAGCACAGGACTACAGGGGGATGAAGAGAGAGAGAGAAGGAGAGAGAGAGAGAGAGAGAGGGAGAGACAGCATAGGACTACAGGGGGATGAAGAGAGAGAGAAGGAGAGAGAGAGAGGGAGAGACAGCATAGGACTACAGGGGGATTAAGAGAGAGAGAAGGAGAGAGAGAGAGAGGAGAAAGAGACAGCACAGGACTACAGTGGGATGAAGATAGAGAGAGAGAGAGATTTAAACCAGAAAGAGGAGAAAAATGAGAAAGAGGGAAACGTAGAAAAATAACATTTCAAAACACTAGTGATCTTTAAGAATGAACAAAGAAGAGTGGAGGGAAAGGAAGAGATTGTAAAGAAAAGGAAAAGAGAGAAAAGAAACTCAGAGAGAGAAAGAAAAAAAATAAAAGGAAAAAAGAGAGGAAACAAAGTCAGCAGTCCAGTCAGCAGTCTGAAAACGCTACAGTGACTGGCGTGTAAACAAGCAAACACTGACTGCTCTCTTTTCTTCTACATCCCCCTCTCCCTCACTCTCCCACTCCCTCTCCTTCTCCCTCTTTCTCTCATGCATGTACACAAGTGGCCTGATTGCATCTTCATGGGCGAGTGAGAGCAGAGCGGTGTTTACAGAGACGACCGCCAGCGAGACACGAGCTGCGTCAACACAGAGCCATGTAGCGGCCAGGTGGGATACGGGGGCCTCTGAGCGCTCGCTACGCTCACGGAGAGATCTGGAGGACGTGAGATCCAACAGTTATCTACGACGCTAATGCAGATCCAAGAGTTATCTACGACGCAAATGCAGATCCGAGAGTTATCTACGACGCTAATGCAGATCCGAGAGTTATCTACGACGCAAATGCAGATCCAACAGTTATCTACGACGCAAATGCAGATCCGAGAGTTATCTACGACGCAAATGCAGATCCGAGAGTTATCTACGACGCAAATGCAGATCCAAGAGTTATCTACGACGCAAATGCAGATCCAACAGTTATCTACGACGCTAATGCAGATCCAAGAGTTATCTACGACGCAAATGCAGATCCGAGAGTTATCTACGACGCTAATGCAGATCCGAGAGTTATCTACGACGCTAATGCAGATCCGAGAGTTATCTACGACGCTAATGCAGATCCGAGAGTTATCTACTAGGCTAATGCAGATCCAAGAGTTACAGTATCTACGACGCTAATGCAGATCCAAGAGTTATCTACGACGCTAATGCAGAGCTAAGAGTTATCTACTACATTAACGCAGATCCGAGAGCTATCTATTATGCTAATGCAGATCCTGTGACAGTGATAATGATAATTACATGAAATACATGATAATGACACCTCACCCCAAAACACTCACTGAATCTCCTCTATGCTGAGATCACAAAGATATGATAAGTATACCTCAACCCTCAAAATCTAGATCTGCACTGAGCGATTGCAATCATCACCAGGCGCGCCTGCAGGTGTACGTCCGTACGCACTGTGCGTACCATCACTCAACAACGAGAGAAAATGTACCTTGTGTGTGTGTATATTCACACCATATTGGCCTACCATACCTTTCCAACTATGCACAGTATTGCATTAGTTGCATGCCATCAGGCTATTTACAATTTTCTATTAAGTAAAGTTAGTGAACACTTAACGCGCACACATGTTTGAGCAGGAGAGAATATGCACGCAGGCACGCATAGGCTACTTGTTTTCTTTTACTCGGCTTTCTATATGGTTATCAGCACACAATGTTGAGCTAATTCACTAACTCAATACTCATCATGGATATCACAAGTTTAAACAACGCAAACAGAAAGGATGAAGGCAGCAAAACTAGAGCAGCTATTCAAGATGGGCAAGAACAAGGTTGGCTAAGCAATTGGTGTGCTTGTCAGAACAACTGCATTACAGCTGTTTAAAGCCAGACGTTACAGTAGCTATAACACAACTAAAGGTAGCTTTAGCCTGTATAGGGATGTATAAAGTTGCCCAAAT
>NW_027468837.1:36865207-36882707 GCF_046254945.1 Alosa pseudoharengus
TGTGTGTGTGTGTGTGTGTGTGTGTGTGTGTGTGTGTGTGTGTGTGTGTGTGTGTGTGTGTGTAAAAAGGTGTGTGTGTGTGTGTGATGGGGACTTTCCTAAATTCTAGTGAAATGTCACTGGAAATCACGGTGCGTGCCGGTGTGCCCTGCACACACACACACACACACACAAACACAAGAGCGCTACCTTACTTCACAGCCCTGAGAGCGAGCAAGTTCACACACACACACACACACACACACACACACATACACACACACAAACACACACAAGAGCGCTACCTTACTTCACAGCCCTGAGAGCGAGCAAGTTCACACACACACACACACACACACACACACACACACACACACACACACATACATACACACACACAAACACACACAAGAGCGCTACCTTACTTCACAGCCCTGAGAGCGAGCAAGTTCACACACACACACACACACACACACACACACACACACACACACACACACACACATACACACACACACACAAACACACACAAGAGCGCTACCTTACTTCACAGCCCTGAGAGCGAGCAGGTTACATTTCCCCAAATCCAAACACTCAACACATTTTCCAGCCATTTCCTCCTGTCCTGCTGTGTCCTGCTGTTGGGCGGAACACTTAGCCGTGCGTGGGCTGACTGCTGCTGTTGCTGCTGGGTTTGGGTCACAGATAAGCTTTCAGGCCCCTACACACACACACACACACACACACACACACACACACAGGCAGCGTGCTGGGTCGGGTCGCTCCGGCTGGGGAACCTGATCTGGGCTAAACTGGCGGATAACTCTCCTCCTCCCACAAGGAGCAGACAGGCAGGCGTGTGTATGTGTGTGTGTGGGTCTGATTGTGTGTGTGTGTGTGTGTGTGAGTGTGTGTTTGTGTGTGTGTGTGTGTGTTTGTGTGTGTTTGTGTGTGTGTTTATATGTGTGTGTGTGTGTGTGTGTGTGTGTGTTTATATATATATATGTGTGTGTGTGTGTGTGTTGGTGGGTGGGGGTTGTGTCTGGGCCTCTCTAGTCTGGCCCATCCGGCCTGCCGCCTGGCGGTCAGACAGCGCTCATGTGTGTGTGTGTGTGTGTGCTCTGGTGTTTGTTTAGTGCTGAGTTGAGCCGTGCTGTGTCATGTCATGCTGCTGCAGCCAGACTGGCCTGTTTACTCCTCCTGCTGGAGAGATTAGGCAGCACAACACAACAGAACACACAACACATCACACTCTTCTGCCTCCAGCTACACACACACACACACACACACATATACATATATATATCTACACACACACACACTCTCTCTCTATCTCTCTCTCTCACACACACAAACACACACATACTCTCTCTCTCACTCACGCACGCACACACGTGTGTGTCTGTGTGTGTGTGTGTGTGTGTGCATATGCCTAATTGTTAAAAAACAGACAGGGAAAGGAAGTGCATGATGAGATGATCTCAGTTAAGTGGAGAAACCTGTATTAAGAAAATTGCCGGGAAAACACTGGCTTGCCTTGCCTTGCCTTAGAATATTTAATAACTCACCTTTTGTCTTTTGTTGTGATTACTTGCCTAAAATGGGTGTTATTTATTAGATTAGATTCAACTTTATTGTTATTGTGCAGAGTACAAGTACAAAGACAACGAAATGCAGTTTGCGTCCAACCACATGTGCAAAAAGCAAAAAGCAATGTGATATACAAAGTATAGGCAGGTGGTGCATGGACAATACATAGACAATAGTGCAGTGTAGACAGTAGTATACTGAGGTGGAAAAAGTGAAGTGAACTATACTTCATTTGCTGAAATCTGTGCTATAAGGCCAAAAGTCGTGTTGATGAGTTGTTTCTACTGTAGGGATTATGGGTAAATGCTATTTTCTCCATATAAAATAAAATGCTATATTATTCCATTGTTTGCTCAAAACTGTTTATTGTGTCTTCTTGGGATGTGTGAAAGATAGAAAATGTGTGTGTGTGTGTGTGTGTGTGTGTGTGTGTGTGTATATGTGTGTGTGTGCAAGGTAGAACAACTGATGAGCAAAATGACCCTGCCGCCTGCCCCCTCCACTGAATATCTCATATCTTGCAGTCCATGACACGTGCGTGATTGACAGCTGAGCTGCCAGTGCTCTGCATGGGCTGGGTGGAGCCAGGGCAAGTGCCAGTCAAAAGAGGGAGGGGCCTTGGGTGAGTGAGCAAGCTGCCCTGGAGGATTTGGGTGAAAAGTCATGTCTGGAAAAAAGACACACACACACACACACACACACACACACACACACACACAGACTTCCTCACAGGGAGAGAGAAGAGTAGTCTGCAGAAGTCTACACAGCTGAAGTGGGACGTGAGAGTGACAGAGAGCAGAGGCATGTATGAATGTGTGTGTGTGTGTGTGTGTGTGTGTGTGTGTGAGTGTGAGTGTGAGAGAGACAGAGAGAGCAGAGGCACAAGTAGGAACGCCACATCTCCAGCACAATGCATCTCTCTCACACACACATACACACACTCACACACACACACTGCATCCTCACACTAACACATTGTGCGCCTGTAGAAGTCTGAAATATCTCACAGGAGAAGGCTAAGGATTTGTTGACCAAATGAAGAACTTGTGAGGAAGCAAACAACATGAAAAAGCATCGGAGATAGCGGCACAGTGCTCTCCTTCAGGTTCACAATGAGACCAGGAGCTTGTTTTTCTTGTGTGTTTGGGGGCCTGTGTGTATTTGTTTGGCTTGTTGTGTGTGTGTGTTTGTGTGTAAGAGATGAATAGAGGGGTTTAGGGAGATCCAAATGATAAAGAAAAAAGAATTTGCGGTAACACTTTGCTTGACAGTATCGATATAAGAGGGATATGACACTGTCATGAACATATCACACTGTCATGACACATGAACCCTAGCCCTAACCCTAATCCTAACTCTAACCCTAATCCTAATCCTAACCCTAACCCTAACCCTAACCCTAATCCTAACCCTAACTCTAACTTGTTATGACAAAAACAGAATTTCACTTAATAACAGAAGCGTTATGTCATAAACGTTTATGACACATTCATGACAGTGTCATGTCACTCTTATGTCGATACTGTCAAGTAAAGTGTAACCGAATTTGCAGAGGCACTGAGGTTGATGAGTGTTTTGGTCTGAGAGAACAGAGAGAGGAGGAAGAGAGGAAAGATGGAGGAAAGGAGGAAGAGAAGAGATGTAGGAGAAGAGGAAGAGAAGAGAGATGGAGGAGAAGAGGAAGGATGTGTGTGTGTCTCTGTGTGTGCACACGCTAAATAAATACAGCAGGGAAAATAAGTATTGAACACGTCAACATTTTTTTCAGTAAATATACTTCCAGTGAGGCTATTCACATGAAATTTTCACCGGACATTAGTATTAACTTAGGTAATCCACACATGTATAAAAATCCAAACATTAATGTCTAAAAGTAGAGTTATGAGTAAAAAAGTGGAATGGCACAGGGAAAAAGTATTGAACACGCTAAGAAAAAGCAGTACACAAAGGCAAGGAATGGCAAGGAACAAACTGGAATTTATAAGTAATTAGAGAAATTATCCCTCCTATCTGTGCAAATTGATATAAGCTGGGTTAGTACATACTGGTGGGCTATAAAAAGGTTTTTTGTTACCAAGGTGTCACACAAGAAACATTTCATAATGCGTAAAAGCAAAGAGCTCTTCCAAGACCTTTGCAACCTTATTGTTGCAAAACATATCAATGGAACTGGACTTCTGGATGCACTTCAAAACTTCAGAATCATCCAGCAAGCAGTATTGGAGCCATTATCTGCAAGTGGAAGGAACATCACTGCATCATCAACTGGCCATGCACAGGATCTCCTTGCAAGATTTCTGACCAGGAAGTCAGAAGGATAGTCAGAAGAGTAGCCCAAGAGCCAAGGACCACTCTGAGAAAGCTCCAGAAAGATTTGGAGGCAGCAGGTACAATTGTTACAGAGAAAATCATAGGTAATGCACTCCACCGCCATGGCCTCTAGGCACGCTCATCCCGCATGACTCTAATGCTGAAGAAAAACATGTCAAAGCTTGTTGAAAGTTTGCTACACAACATTTGGACAACCCTATGAAATGCTGAGAGAATGTATTCTGGTCAGGCAAGAGCAAATATTGATCTTTTTGGATGTCATACTACACACCATATTTGGAGGAGAAATGGCACTGTGCAACACCCTAAAAATATCCTATCAACAGCGGGGTTTGGAGGTGGTGGCATCATGGTGTGGACTGTTTTTCATCTCATGGTACTAACAGACTTCATACAGTTGAAGGAATGATGCATGGAGTCATTTTGTTCCGGGAGAATCTTTACATCAACCAGGATGATGAGGATGAGACATGGCTAGACTTTCAGCAGGACAAGTATCCAAACCATTCAGCAAAGGAAACTCTCAATTGTTTTCAGAGAAAGGAAATCGAGGCCCTGACTTCAATCCAATTGAACAGTTTTGGAAGTTCAGGATTCACAAGAGGGACCCCTGGAATCTTCAATATTAAATGACTATCTGTTTAAAATAATGGGCCAAACACACACCAGAATAATGTGACTAATTAGTTTCGTCAAACAGGAAATGCCTTGAAGCTGTCATTAAGAATAAAGGCTTTTCCACAAAGTATTTAAGAAATTTCAGCAGGCGTGTTCAATACTTTTTTCCTGTATCATTCCACTTTATTACACATAACTCTACCTATGGACTTTAATGTTTGGATTTTTTTATATGGGTGGATTATCTGAGTTAATACTAATGTCTTGTGAAAATTTCATGCAAATAGCCTCATTGGGAGTATACTTACTGAAAAAAATGTTGACGTGTTCAATATTTATTTTCCCCGCTGTACATGTAAATGTGTGTAGCATGAGTGTGTTGTGTCGATTGTGTGT
This sequence comes from Alosa pseudoharengus, assembly GCF_046254945.1. NCBI lineage: Eukaryota > Metazoa > Chordata > Actinopteri > Clupeiformes > Clupeidae > Alosa > Alosa pseudoharengus. The sequence continues at coordinate 36,870,122 of NW_027468837.1, forward strand.
GAGTGTGTGTGTGTGTGTGCGTGTGTGTGTGCCATATGAATACATGTAAATGTGTGTAGCATGAGTGTGTTGTTGTGTCGGTTGTGTGTGAGTGTGTGTGTGTGTGCTAAATTAATAAATGTAACATGTAAATGTGTATGCTGAGAGACTTTTATTGCTCAAACTGACTTGGATCACAACTGCTGGAGATTGATGCACCATTTGCTTTCCTTTCCATCACACATGAACATGTCCAAAGAGGGCAAGGTCATTCGAGGTCAGTTAGAAAATGTTTCTGGTCTTCACTTTTGTAAAGACATTTAGCCTCACATGGCTGAGTGAGTGGAGTCTCAGACTGCAGCATCTGCGGCAACTGGCTGACCGTTCCAGACGTGGGAAGCGAGAAGGGCCTCACTGCAAGCCAACACAGACCCTATCATTACTGTGATCGCATCAGACAAGGGGAGCAAATTGTAAACATTAGCCTATTACTCTAATATACCCAAGAGGGTGTGTGTGTGTGTGTGCGTGTGTGTGTGTGCATGTGTGTGTTTGTGTGTGAGACCCCTACTTGCCGGCTTCAATCAGGCAGGTCTCACTCTTGTCCACTGTGTGAGTGTGAGTTAGTGTGTGTGTGTGTGTGTTTGAGAGTGGGAATGTTATTAAATGCTTGCCTGACTTTCTGTCCAGATGTTTCCTTGCGCCCTGCTTCTACCCCCAACCCACAATGGGGGCAGCTGGAGCAGATCACACACCTCACACACACACATTCACATACACAGACCTCACAGCAAGTTAGTCTCCGCACCCCCCAACCCCTAGCAGTCCCCCCGCACAAACAAATCCCCAACTATTCCCCACACCCCCACACCCTCGACTATTCCCCACACCCTCGACTATTCCCCAAACCCTCGACTATTCCCCACACCCCCGACTATTCCCCACACCCCCACACCCTCGACTATTCCCCACACCCTCGACTATTCCCCACACCCCCGACTATTCCCCACACCCCCACACCCTCGACTATTCCCCACACCCCCACACCCTCGACTATTCCCCACACCCTCGACTATTCCCCACACCCCCACACCCCCGACCATTCCCCAAACCCCCACACCCCTGACTATTCCCCACACCCCCAAACTCCTGCACCATTCTCTGTGCCCCCAAACCCCTGCACTCAGGCCAAACACACTGCAGTCAAGTGTCATGGCCGATGCTATTTTTACTCTTTTCTGTGCTTTCTTCTCCCTTTCTCTGTCTTTCCCTCTCTCCTTCTCCCTCTCCCTTTCCTTCTCTCTCCCTTTCTCCTCTCTCTCTGGGATGCCTTCTGTCACTCCTCTAATTGAGAGCACATTTTTGTGTCTTGCATCGCACACAATGGAGCTCTTTCTGTGGCTAAGGTGGGGTGTATGTGTGTGTGTGTGTGTGTGTGTGTGTGTGTGTGTGCGGGGCCAGAAGGAGGACATGCTGGGGCTGGACCGCAGGGCCTCGACAGGCCTCTCTGACACTCAGTGTTAGCGCTATAGCGGCAGCTCCAGCTGACTGCAGGCGCCGGTCGCTACGGAAACCGGCAGGGTCTGGATGCTCCCTTCTCACGCACCCGTCACAGAGAAAGAGAGAAAAGGAGAGAGAGAGAGAGAGAGAGAGAGAGAAGGGTAATGAGAGAGAGAGAGAGAGAGAGAGAGAGAAAAGGAGAGAGAGAAGGGGAATGAGAGAGAGAGAGAGAGAAAAAGAGAGAGAAGGGGAATGAGAGAGAGAGAGAGAAGAGGGGAGAGAGAAGGGGAATGAGAGAGAGAGAGACCATTGCACCTTATGAGCTGCTGCTGCTGCTGGTGCCAGTCTTCGCCTGTCTCCTCACACACATTAGCTAAATAAGCCCAGCTGTCTGCCCTAAGAGCAGGCGATGGAGGGGTGTGTGTGTGAGAGGGGGTCAGACTCAGAGCAGACCAGGGGGGGCACAGGGGCCCCTCTTACACACACACCTACTCAGATTTCACTCCACAAAACAACTCTGGGACATACACTAACGCTGGCTCGCAGGGTGGAGCCGCTTCCTGCTGCCTTCCATCACTTCCTGCTGCCTTCCATCACTTCCTGCTGCCTTCCATCACTTCCTGCTACCACCTTCTGATAGGGCCTGAATCAAAGTTCATTGTCCTGCCACCTTTCATGGGCTAAAGAAGTGGTTCTTAAAATGGGGTTCGCCAAAAATATGGGAGGGGTCGCAAAATTATTTGCAGAATACATTTTCGAAAGGTTTTTAGACCAAAATGTTTTAACCTGGGATATTCAGTAGCCCTGGATGAAGGCTTCAATTTACAGTGTTTCCATAATGTTCCATCAGAAGTGGATGTCTGGTTTATGCAAACTCAAACCTCTGCCTCTTGCAATGAGGAGCTTGAAGATGCTGTACACCAGTGACAGAACACTATGGAGCCTTTTTTTGCCACAGGAGTGCGAGTTATACATTAGTGCTAGTTATCCTTTGGAAAATAATAAATCAGATTGTCAAAGGCTGCCATTGACATTAATGCCTTTGGTGTTATTGACATAGCCTACCTATGAGAGAAGTCAATTTCTGGAGATTTGGCGAGAGGGGTCGTGAGCCTTGGTCAGTGTTTTTTGGGGGGCCGCCAGACAAAAAGTTTTAAGAACCACTGTGGTAAAGCACCGTCTCATAGAGCCCAAGTCACACTTCATCTCAAACGCCACGGTCTCCTAACAACGTTACACAATTTCATTATTTCAGTCGTCATAAATCCTCATGACTATACATTGCTGAAGTCTCTGGTTAGAGCTTTTCACTACATCAGTCTCATAGGGTCTTGTAGGCATATCGCTAGCTGGAGATGGATTAGCATACATATATGGCTAGCTGGAGATGGATTAGCATAGAGATGATACTTTATTGATCCCGCAGGAATTCTGCTATAACTGGCAGCGTTTAGATTCATAAATAGATTCAAACTCCTGTTATGAATTCAGAAATAATCTGATCAATGAAATCAGTCTGACTGACGTATGGTGGCTGATGATGTCATATATTGACGTCTCACAGGGTCTAACGTAACTGTGATCATGACTCTTGCCGTGTCTGACAGGGTCTGATGCAGAGTCCTGATTTACTGTTGCAACTTTACCAGAGACCTTGAACTTCAATAACACAAAACTCATCAAAATGCAAGGGTTTGATATTTGCCAATAATGACCATTTCATTAGTTACGCCCTCTCCAGTCCAAGCATGATCTGTAATAAACGTTTGATTACTTCAGCACAGCTCTGATACTCTCAGTGCTAGTAATGCTGTACGGCTCCACTGAAACCGCACCGTGATTTATGTAATATAATCACAGGAAGTTATTAAGTCTTCCGCACTTATACTAAAAATCACACAAGTTAACGGAGACACACACACAGACACACGACCATCGACAGTGTAATAAGTATTTTATTGCATTTTATAATGCCATTGTCAATAATTACACACACAGACACACGGCAGTGGACAGTGTAATAAGTATTTTATTGCATTTTATAATGCCATTGTCAATAATTAGTACAGATTACATGCAACTAACTCTACTGTACAGGTTTTTTATTGTCTGCGTGGACAGACACAAGAAGATTCCGGTTACAAATACACAGATATAGAGGTTTATACAGCATGAAGAAGATCGGCAGTGACTGTCAAAAACATGGCCGTCCCGGGGTGGAAGAAACAGAAAAACAAAGTGAATGGCAAGTTGCCTTTTTTGTGTCTTTTTTTGTGATTTTTTTCTCTCTGTAATACCATCTCAAAACCACCACCTTTTTTTCTCCCCCGAGTCTCTTTTAAAAGATAACAATTGAACAGAAAGAGGTAAACGCTAAAACAGGAACTAAAGCAGAGCAGAAGAGTTTGGCGTCGCTGCTGGAAATGTACACACACATTCGTAAGGAACGCCCAGAGTACCGGGCGCCGCTGTACAGTGGTGGCTCCGTGCACCGTTGGCCCAGATGCCAGCCAGCACCGCCAGGCTGGGCGCTAGGCACACACCCAGCACAAGGGGGCACTGATGCACAGGGGCCCCCTCTCGGCCGCCCGTCACAGGGATGGTGGCGCTATGAGCCAGCCGACTAAGGGCCAGGGGAGCCGAGAGCCTCTGCTAGGACTAGGCTAACGCTAATGCTAACGCTAAGAGTGGTACGCGAGAGTGGAGCACATGGCAGCGCCGAGACGATTCCCATTCACCTTTTTTTTTATTGGTTTGGTTACAAGTTGTGGGAGAACAAATGGCCCCCCCTACAACACCCTTTGGTGGGCAAAGATGATGAAACAGCCCCCCCACAAAGATGATGAAATTCATTTCTGCAAGACTGCAAATAAAACAAATAATAATAATAAAAAAAATAAAAGCAAAAACATCAACAAGGGAAAAAAAAAAACTCATTTGGTATGCCGCTGAGAGAAATACGCTTTGCAAACACTTAATGACAAAAAGAAATAACAAACACAATCTATTTAATAGTGTTTCTATAAAGCCTTTGTATCCTGTCAATTGGAGAGAGCAAGTAGAGTCCTTAGTCTTAAGTCTAGAGGGAAATCAACGACGCGCTCTATCTTTCTCTCTCTCCATTCCTCCCTCCCTCTGGCCTTCCCTCTCTCTCATGCTCTGAGGATATCTGTGGGGGAACAGACAATCAGAATAGCGACAGAGGACACGCTGAAGTTTATAAAGCAGAGATCACAGCTCTCTCTTCCCCCATTCTAATGACACACGGCTCTCTAAACCTGCCGCCCGGGAGGACGTGGAGCCTGCGTTTACATCCGTTACTGCGGCAACTCAGGAGACGCACCCCGACGACCACTGCCCTGCCTGGCAACGCATCCAGATGTGATGGGTCAGCACAGGAATGGTTCAGTTTAAAGGGAATCTATACACACATTGGACCTAACTGGACCAACAAAACATCTTTAGAATTTTGCTCTGTCTTTAAAGCAGGAGAGGGCTACATATCTTTAATCTTTTTTTATTCTTCTTTGTTTTTTTTTGAGGTTTTGGTCCTGTGTCTGAGAAAAATCCCTCTGAGGTATCAATACACAATGAGTTCAACTTTTTAGTTTGTTTTCTTTCTTTTTTTTTTTTCCTTAAAAATGCATAAATGCGGTACAGAGACAAAATGTATCAAAATAGACCTAGCTAAGATAAATATACAAACAGGTGTGTTATCTAAACCGCTTACTAACTTTTATTTCTTTTTCTTTTTTAGAGATAATACATTTAAAAAATCATCGTCCCAGACGTTTTATGAAGATAAAGAAACAAAGAAAAAACCTATTGAACCATGAGACTGGCAGCACTTATGATACATACAGAGACTTCAGCAGAAGCAGTACAGTATAGGAGCGCAAAGCTTTACAATAGCTAAACAGGTGCAGAACAAAATAAGAAACCAAAACAATTCAAAAGGAAAATCAAGAGACCGAAAGAGAAAGAAAAATGCCCTTCAGAGCGAAGCCAAGCTGCAGTATACAAAAACACATCATAACAAGTTTGTAGAAGTAACACAAGTGTTCTGGCGATCGCTAATACCATCAACGCATGTCAATCTACATCTTATAAAACAGCTCTGTGTACAGGTGTACCTTAAAGCACATCAAAGATCATTTAGTGGATGCAGCAGTTCCTCCTTACTGTATCAGGAGCAGTGGAATTCCTCTTACATATGCACCATCATCGTTATAATCATCATCTTTAGAGTTATCATCAGCGGTAGTATTGATATTATTATTGTTATTATTATTATTATTATTATTATTATTATTATGTTCACACACTGGCGCTTGCAGCAATAGGGCCCAAGCTCTGGGTTCTCTTTGGATAGTTTGGTTGGCATACGGAGCTCTCCAGCCTGGCTTGTGTGTGTGTGTGTGTGTGTGTGTGTGTGTCTTCACCTTCGGCCCGACACACTGCGTGCCCTCCTCACTTCCAAAAGGTAAAATTACTTTCTTTGTGAGTGTGCGAGAGATAGTGTGTGTGTGTCTGTGTGTTTTGTCTTTTTTCCCCACAGCCATCACAAAAGCCATACGTTGCATTAATTGGAAACCTCGGCCATTTAGGAGGCGGTGGGCGCCTGGCTAATGCCTTCTTCTTGTCATCACTTTTGACACTGCCCCATTGAGTATATGCAAATGACCCGCCACCTCGGTGGCTCTCATTGGCTTAAAGCAGGCCCCGGCCATTATGATGCGTACCCAATTAGAACGCACAATTAAGCCTGTGCTCCCAGTAGCCTGTGAAGAGACTCTATGCTAATAGAACACTTAAAGATGGAGAATATGCAATTTGGAATAGACCTTTTAAATATGTTGACCACTTAAAATGCCGGGCGCTCGCTGCTGAACCTCAGCATTTTTAGGGTTTTATTTTTCTGGAGAGGTAGTCGTCTTTTCTGAACATAACGCGGGCCACCTGCTAGTCCGCCTCCACTCACTGTCCATTAATGCAGCGTGGCTACGCACGCCTGCTCGCTTCTCTTTGAAGTGACGCTTAACTAGGATTTGGTATTTTTTTTTGTTTTACTAGGAGGAATGAACACAAAAACACTACTGCTAGAACACTGGAGTTTCTCTTTCTCTCTCTTATGAGTTTAACATTTTGTGAACCATTTTCAAAAGGAGGTAGCATGATCTTTTTTTTTTTTTGGTTTTCTGTTGTGTTTTTTCAAGACGTCCCAGGTGTTGGTACTTTTACTTGAATATCTTGTCTGGGTGCATCCTGCCGCGAGTAAACAGAAGAAAGATTGAGGGACACCGTCAGTCATTTTGGAACAACGTCTCCTCCTTGATCAAAAATGGTTTGAAGTGCAAAGAGTTGAGCGCTGAGGTGGTTTGAAAAAAAAAATGTTCCTGCAAAATGCTTCTCTCCCACTAGCGTGAGCGCATTACAATGTGTGTCAATCATTCTTCCCCCTTCCATCCCCCAACACACACACAGGCCTACAACAAGCGCTCTGTTCACTGAATGTTCAAATAAGCATTTGAAATGTTTTTTTTTTTTTATCAGCGACTTAGATGCCGACTTCAAACACACATACACATGTTTCTACTAGCGCAAAACGAAATGACGAGGTTAAATACTGTCTTTTTGATCCTAGGAAAAACTTGTTCTTTATTTTTGGTACTGGTGGAATTACTGAGTCTGTTCAAATCAGTCGATATGTCGTAAATAAACATGGTAAATAAACCTGGTGAATAAACATCCCTTCATGAGCGATGCAGCTGAGATCGGGTTATGCTGGCTTCAGGTGTCCCACCAATGTAGAATACAGTCCTTCTTTATTTGATTTTTTTCTTCAAGTGCCTTATGATAGTAAAATTATTTGCAATCTTTGACGATGAGGCTCAAAGTGTTCTGAACACCTTCACTGCCTGAGCTGAGAGAGGAGTTTTAAGTGCTTTTTTATTTTATCTTTAGTTATGGAACTGCAGGATGCCTGATAATACTGTATTTTTGGCCTGGCACCATCCAAGAATGTGTGTCTGTGTCTGTGTGTGTGTGTTTCTCTGGTGAAAGTATTTTCCAACAGTGTCTAAGCAACCAAATTATCTTTTGTATTTTACACTTTGGTATTTGGAATGCTCTGGTACTGTAAGGAGTGAAAGAATGGTATTAAATTGTAAAAGTTATGAAAAGAGCAATCAATCATGCTATGAATCTTTGTTGTTTTGGCCAGTCATTTTGGAGGAAAATTATAATAATTAATTTCATCATAAAAATACAAAAAAGGAAGGGTTTTTGGTTCTCTACACGTTTCTTTGGTAACCTGTAACGAAAGCATAAATGGGGAAAATATAAACAAACAAACAAGAAAATAAACTGCTAAATTTTGGTATGGCACTGCTGATAGAATGGTATATGCTTTTGCGTATTGATCAAAAACAAAAATAAATCTCACATGCTATTTGGACACATCCCAACATACACAGTGAACAGCAAACAGCTTTTTCTAACATCTACTCATGATGCCCCAGGAGTGATGCTGAGAGAGTGGGTCCTTGTTGCTCATCCACACACAGAGATCTCCATTTTAACACTGGCTAGAGTAGGGAACAGATGGAGACTCTCTGGCATGAGGTATTTGAACCAAAAAAAAAGAAAATAAATAAAAGCAGAAAAGTGGAACTTGCCCTGGTCCTTTAGATGGCGCTCTAGAGCTCCGTCTGTGCTGCAACCAGAAGCTCAACTGAGTTGAAGTTTATGTTCAGTGAATGCCACATCCCGCCGTGTGTGTGTGTGTGTGTGTGTGTGTGTGTGTGTGTTTGGGGGTGGGGGGATGTCAATCTATTCCCAGCTCAGAGATATGGAATGGTAAAAAAAAAAAAAAACACAACTTGCAACTGACTGCAAACTGTTACTAAATTACATAGCAAAATCCAAAATGTTGATCCTTGGTCATCATTGACCAGTGAGGCAAATAAAACAACAAGAATAACAACAGGAGCAGAAAGGCTGCTGCACATGTGTGATGGAGTGAGCAGTGCAGACGGTTTTGTGTGTGTGTGTGTGTCTGTGTGTGTGTGTGTGCGTGTGTGTGTGAGTGCGGAGGGGCAGGGGGCATGAAGGGGGCAGGTGGAAACCCCCCCCGTCACCCCAAAAGTTCCTTTTCCTCCACCGGCGTTTTCTTCCCCTTTATGTATTTATTTGCGTGTGTGTTTTCTTTGTCCTTTTCTCTCGAACAAAAGAAGGGTGATGGACACACACACACAACACTCTCGCTGCTTCTTGGAGCGTGTTGATCCCTCAGAAATAGAAACTGACAGGGGGCTTTTTTCCTTTCTTTTTCTTCCCTTCTCTTTCTCTCTCTCTCTCTCTCTGAATCTCTGGGGCGAACAGTCTGCCTGGTCTCCAAGGCTAACGTTGCCCCAACCCTGCCCACACTGATCTCAGAAACTCAGAAACACACACACACACACACACACACACACACACGGAAAACTGGGGTCCTCAGGCAGACGAGGAGGAGGTGGCGGTCAGAGTCCTGCTCGAGTCCTGGTTTGTTGCAAAACAAGACCCTCGTGTGGCTGATGACTGTCCTGGCATCACTCACTATCCCCTCGTCACGAGGCCCCCTGTCTGAGCGTCCCTCGTTTACATCACCACTGTCCTTCCTTTTTGTCCAAAAGCAAAAGCAGTGTTTAGAGGCGAAAAAAAAAAACCAAAGAACAAAAATACCACTTAAAAGAAAACAAAAAACAGAGTTAGAACTCTTAGGGACTTACAAAAAATGACAACCTTATGTGTTGCCTAGCAAACACTCACACACCTGTATGTATATTGAACTTTTTCTGGTTCCAAAGCAACACCGGCACCGAACAACAACTTAACAACTACACTCCCTCTGGATACCATGACAACCGTCTCTGTGACTCCACCTGGATACTGTAACTATGGAACTGTGGTGGACAAGAGCTTCTGTTGGGCAATCCAGGGTGGGGGTGGGGGGCGGGGGGTGTTTACACTTACAGAATGAAGGGCAGGGGGCAGTTCTAACATGGGGGCATAAAGTGAAATGGCTGTTCTGTCATTTTTGCATTCATGAGCAGGTAAGGTCTAACCCTGTTTTGGTTTTATTTGATGTTGTTGTTTTTTTTCTTTTTTTCCCCTCCTCACTTGTTTGTGGTCATTTCATTATCCCTCCTCCTCCTCCTCCTCTTCCTCCTCTTCCTCTAAGGGTCAGCGGCGGTGCCCGTTAGGCCCCGCCCCCTCTCCGGGCGTGGACCAATCCTACTCCAGCTCCTCGGGGGGCATCTCCTCCTCCAGATCGCGCTCGTCGGCGGGCAGGCTCAGGTTCTGGGACACGCTGGCCATTAGGGACACCGGCCGGCTATCCTCCTCCAGCTCGGCAGGCTCCTCTTTCACATGCACCTGGTGGCTGAAACACACACACACACACACACGTTAGATAGTGATCACACTACACACAACTCAGAAACTAACATCTCATGAACTTGGTGTCGGAAACACGCATGCACACCCAAATGCACGAACACACACATCAGATAACACACAAACTACAAATATCACACACTACATGTACAGTATATCACACACTAAACACACACACACACACACACATCACACACTAAATGCAACAAAGATGCTGGTATGTCAAATATCTTAAATATCAAAGATACTGGTATGATCTGGTATCTCTCTCTCTCTCTCACACACACTCACACACACACACACACACACACACTGACCCGTACTGCTGTGGGGACAGGCCAGGGCTGCAGCTGCCGTTGCTGTTAACCTGTTCCACGGTGCTACTGACGTCATCGTGGCCGACGTGCAGCATGTTGAGGCTCCCGCCACCGCCACTGGTGTTGACCAGGGACGGGCTGTTGAGCAGGCTCAGACTGCTCTCCGCAAGCGCCGCCTACACACACACACACACACACACACACACACAGATGAGCATGGTAAAATACCTACACATGTACACACATGTACACAATGCACGCCAGCATGCACAAACAAGGTGTCGCTGGTATTCACCATTGTGGAGCTGTTGAACAGGCTCAAACTGCTTTCTGTAAGCGCTGCCTAGATACACACATACACATACACATGGGTACAAGTTAATCCCACGTACACACACACACACACACACACACACACACACACACTCACACACACACACGGGTATAAGTAAATCCCATGCACGCGCACACACACACACACAATATGACATGAAAATCAGAGAATTAAAAGTCAAAGGCAGGGATAAAGCAGGAGATTGAAACATTAAATATCAGTTCAGGGTAAAGAGGGAACGGATGGATGGTGGATGGTTTGGGTACAGGGAGAGTGTGAGTGTGAGTGTGTGTGTGTGTGTGACATTGAAACATTAAATATCAGTTCAGGGTAAAGAGGGAACGGATGGATGGTATGTTAGGAGACGCAGGATATGTGTTGGGGGAGGTGTCTGTGTGTGTGTGTGTGTAAAGAGGAAACTCTTTGGGGTCTGGCATGTGTGTGTGTGTGAGAGTGTGTTTGTGTGTCTGGATGTGCCAAACATTTCCCACCTGAAAGGTGGCTGAGTGGCTCCTGTTTAACATGTGAGTGTATGTGTGTGTGTGTGTGTGTGTGTGTGTGTGTGTGTGTGTGTGTGTGTGTGTGTCGATCTGACAGAGAGCACTGGAGTGACCAAACACTCCACACGAGCAGGGCTGCCCGCTCTCAGGGCCGGGCCCAGCGGGCACCGGTAAGATGCCAGCGTGGCGTGGAGAGGGCCGAGAGGGACAGGGGCACCGCAGTGGGCAGACACGAGTAGCCGTGAGTAGGACGGGGCATCGGGTCGCTGCTCAGCACCACACACTCAGAACCCCCACGGACCGCTCAGCACCACACACTCAGAACCCCCGCGGACCGCTCAGCACCACACACTCAGAACCCCCACGGACCGCTCAGCACCACACACTCAGAACCCCCACGGACCGCTCAGCACCACACACTCAGAACCCCCGCGGACCGCTCAGCACCACACACTCAGAACCCCCCCCGCGGACCGAGACCTAAACTCGGCAGAGGCCCAATCTTTCCAGACTTTTGACCAAAATTACCCAGCATGCACTTGGCCCACTTCTCTATGGTCGACGTGAAGTGGAGGGAACGCAAAGAAGAGTGGAGACGACAGACTGTGTGTCGGGGAAGGTGTGTGTGTGTGTATGTATGTGTGTGTGTGTGTGTGTGTGTGTATGTGTGTGTGTGCGTATTTGTGTGTGTGTGTCTGGCTGGCTGCCTCAGGCAGATGTGTCTGCGAGGGATAGATAATTAAAGGTGTTTATGAGTGCATAAAGACACACAGCCATGAGGTACAGAAGACTGCAGGCTACACACACACACACACGTCTGATCATGCAGAGGAAAGGTTGGGGAAAGCTGTGAGGATTCATAAGTGTTAAAGACACAGAAACCACCTACACACATACTATTCCATTAAAAGTGTGTGTACATGCTAGTTATACTTATGAGTGAGTGTGTGTGAGTGACTCTGGTGTGCATGTGTGAAGCAAATGTGCAATTTGGATCATTGTAGCATTATTTTAGCCATAATATTGCAACACGTTCCTGCTTCTTTAAAACGTCTTCTCCACAGCAGACGGGAGTTTAGTTGAGTTGTCCTCTTGGTGTCCACAACTAAACTGCCTTCACTAGCGTCTGGCTGCAGTACCTGCTGCTCTGCCACTAGGGGGCTCCTGCTCCTCACGTTTGCCCTCTTTGCTGCCTGTTCTCTCCCTCCGTCTTCTCTTCTATTCTCTCCTCTTCTCTTTTTATCTTCTCATTTCCCTCTCTCCTCTCCCTGTCTCCTCTCCCTCTCTCTTCTATTTTCTTCCCATCTCCTCTCCTCCTCCTCCTTTCTTCTCCTCTCTTCCCATCTCCTCTCCTCTCCCTGTCTCATCTCCCTCTCTCTTCTATTTTCTTCCCATCTCCTCTCCTCCTCCTCCTTTCTTCTCCTCTCTTCCCATCTCCTCTCCTCCTCTTCCTTTCTTCCCATCTCCTCTCTGGAATGTCTCGCTCCAATCAGCCACGGATCGCTGCACTTCTACAGCTG
>NW_027468837.1:36885207-36887707 GCF_046254945.1 Alosa pseudoharengus
ATTTTATGCAGTGACCTTAATTGACAAATACTTGATGCTATAAATCATCGGAGTGCCTTTGAACGTGAGTGTGTGAGTGAGCGTGTATGTGTGTGTGTGTGCCCACGCACAGGCGAATATGAGAATGTATCATGGGAAGAGAGTGAGTGGGAGGTTTGGGAATGTGCTAATTATAACAGGAAATTGATAGCAGTGCCCTTGTGCTTTTGATCCAGCCTTCATTTCTTTATTTCAGCCATGCCGTGTGTGTGTGTGTGTGTGTGTATGAGCCACTGTGCTATGAGGGCATCACTCACCTGGTAGCTGGCATTGAGGGATCCGAAACCGAGCCCAGAAATCATGTTCTTCACCAGTGTAGGGCTTCTGCAAAACACACACACACAGGGAAAATGAGAAGAGAACCAAAACATTACAAAATGTGCACATCGTACATTAATTAATTATCACTTATTTCCAATACAATTCATTTGAGAGTTCAAAGAGATTTTTTTAAACAAAGTTGTTGCAGTGCTTTAAAACATTCAGGCCTGCCAATACCCCTAGCTACTCAGACACCAGACGTGCACAAAAACACACACACACACACACACAAAAACACACACTGTGGCTACACAAACACATATGTTCTGCCTGTCAGGTCTGTAAACACAGGCATTCTCTTGGCCCAGAGCAGTACACAGACACACGCACACACACACACACACACTTGGCTCAATTTCCCATTTGTTTCCAGTCAGTGAGCTGTGGGGCTGAAATCTGGCGAGCAGGCCGTCGCCGTGGTAATTTGCCGTGGTCGTCGTGGTAGCGCTTGAAAAGGCGTGTAACATCTGTTTGTACAAATGCAAGCAAGCAAGCGCTGACACACAACACTAAACGCTGTGGACACGGCGGGAGAAACACAGAGTGTGGCGTCTGACCCAACACACACACACACACACACACACAGGCCCTTAGTGCATTCCACTCAGATAGCAATGTGGATGTGTGAAAGACAGACTGAAATATGCACCCACAAGTCTCACTCGCACATATAGAAACATTGAGTACACACACAAACACACTAACGCACACACACTTCTGTGCCACTCTGTGTGTGTGTGTGTGTGTGTGTGTGTGTGTGTGTGTGTGTGTGTGTGTGTGTGTGTGTGTGTGTGTGTGTGTGTGTGTGTGTGTGTTGCGGACCCCGGTACACGTACCCGGTCATCTTTGGTGGTCTCCTCTTTTGGTATTCCACTTCATCCACGGTCCACACAGCTCCTTTAACATTCTCCACGCGCACAAAACACTTATGCAGACTCAGGTTGTGGCGCACGGCATTCTGAATGAGAGAGAGAGGGAGAGAGAGAGAGAGAGGGAGGGAGAGAGAGAGCGAGGGAGAGAGAGAGCGAGGGAGGGGGGGTTGGTGGGGGTTCATTTTTACAGATTAGCAAAATGATCTTTGTGATGAGAGTGGAGAGAGAGGTGTGCAGCTTAAGACAATGAGCTGCAATGAGGGCCCATTCTTAACCACCATTACAATACAGCCACCACCACCAGTGCTCAACTCATTACACATGGGGCTAAGGATGGAGGAGGAGAGGAGAGGAGGAGGAGGAGAGAAGAGGAGACAGAACACAGAGCAGGGAGGAGGAGAGGAGAGGAGGAGGATGGGAGGAGAGAGGAGAGGAGGAGGAGAGGAGAGAAGAGGAGACAAAACACAGAGCAGGGAGGAGGAGAGGAGAGGAGGAGCAGGAGGAGGAGAGGAGAGAAGAGGAGACAGAACACAGAGCGAGGAGAGAGGAGGAGGAGGAGGGGAGAGTGGAGGAAAGGCGAGATGTGTGAAATGAAGGCTGTGGTTTTGTGGTCAGATGTGTGGCTCGTCTCAGCTAGTTTTATCTCCCTGTCTTACACACCACCCTCTCCACACCACAAGCCAACGTCACATAACACACACACACACACAATCCACCACACTCTCCTCACCGCAAGCCAGCACCATACTACACAAACACCAACACCATACAACACACACACACACACACACACACAACTGGTCAGATGCTGACCACAGTCTCATTTCACACACACACACACATATATATATATATATATGAACACAGAGTGTTCAGAGATGTGTCACCAATCATGAGCATATTCTACATAGTGGGCCCCCACCGTACATTGTCTGGATGCAGAGACAAAGCTCAGCTCAGGGGAGGGGGGGGGTGGTGGATTCTATCTCGCAACACTAAAAATAAGAGAAAGATGCACCCTACACCCCCCGCACCACCCAAATCCACCCCATCACCCCCCTAAAGTCCCTTTTTTCCCCCAGACTTTAAATTTGACTAATCAGGCCCTATCTAGAGAGAGCCCTCTGGGGGAGGCCTGCCTTTTCATCTGCTGTTTGTACTGTGTTCATGGCCAATTTCATTACCAAGTTTAATTCGTGTATAATTAAATCCTGTGTATTTTCACTGACACGTTCTCTCTCCTCCACATCGTGAGCGAGGGACACACA
>NW_027468837.1:36895207-36897707 GCF_046254945.1 Alosa pseudoharengus
AACATCTTCATATTTCTAATAAGACCCCTCATCAATCTGCCTATGAAATATTCATTAGACGGCTAATAATTGCCACCGAGCCCCAACGCTCAAAAACACACTTTCAGCCCCGAGAAAAGATAGACACAGAGGCCCTGCACCAGTCACTCACACACATGCATACACACACACCAAATACTCACACAGACATGATTCAGTTAAAAACAAAAACACAGAATAAGACCCACAGAAACACACACACACACACACACACACACACACACACACATACACACAATTATACACCTACACATGTTTCTGTGATGGGAAATGAGGGAGATACCTTTGCAGGTGCAGGTGCAGGTGTGTGTGTGTGTGTGCGTGTGTGTGTGTGTGTGTGTGTTCAGTGTGTTGAATGGGAGAGAGGCGTGGCAGCTTAAATGACTAATTACTTGTGTTGTGTGTGTGTGTGCCAGTAGCTAATTAGCCAACATGAGCCCCACAGCAAGAAACAAACTGCACTGGGACACAGACCGACAGACACACACACACACACACGCACGCACGCACGCACGCACGCACGCACGCACAAAAACATGCACATGTTCAATTGCACTCCAGGAAATCACCAAACATAATTCAGAAGGAGAGGAGAGAGAGAGAGAAAGAGAGAGAGAGACAGAGAGAGAGAGAGAGAGAGAAAGAGATGGATTGCTACAGAATAGAGAAATGGAGGCTAGTCCCTGCGCTTGTCAACAGGGAGCGCTCTTGGGCTCTCTACAGAGTGTATGTGCTCTTCTAATGAGTCAGATTGGTCTGCTTTATATCTGCTGCCTTTACTGACACACACACACACACACACACACACACACACACACACACACAACTGGAGAGAGAGGGAGGAAACTTACAGGTTGGTTGAAAGGCTTTGGCTCTGAAGGGCGCATGTGAAGATGGGTCATCATAGCCTGCAAACGTTCACTTTCCTTAGCCAGCTGTGGAAAACACACACAGAGAGAAAGAGAGCAAGTCAGTGCCATGCCATGCAGAGGTTCTCCATACCATCAAACTGGAGAATTAGTGGGTGTCTTTCTCAAGGCATCACTAGCAATCTCTCACACTTCTCTAGATGTTCCTCGTGTCTGCTTCCAGCCATCCCACACACACACAGAAACACACACACACACACATACACACACACTCCTGTCAGTCTCTGTTCATGCTGATGAGCCCCCCAGTCAAGCAGCACGGTCATAGATATTATAAGAGCTGTGACAGTAGCACTTTGCCCACTAATGGAGATTGGGCTCTGGGTGTGTGTGTGTGTGTGTGTGTGTGTGCTTGGAGGAAAGAATGGTGAGAAAGAGAGAGATGCAAGTGTGTTACTGGGTATTCCTCCTCAAGCAGTCAGCTCCACTAAAGGGAACACTCACACTTGTGTGGTTTTGTTTGGCAGTGTCTCGCTTACTCTCTTTCCCTCAAACACACACACACACACGCACACACACACACACACCTAATGTGCACTGAAGAGTGAGTGGCCTTGCAAGAGTCCTGCCCTGAGGCAGCAGGCGTCCCTGTTTGACATTCCTGACCGGCATTCACAGACAACGCTGTGTGTCTCACACACACACACACAAAGAAACTTCCAGATGAAAAAACACAGTGGTAGGGTAGAAGGGATGTGTGTGTGTGTGTGTGGGGGGGGGGGGGACTACAGACATCAGCCTCAGGACTCTTTCACTGGGCCTGTCAGATCAACCAGCCATGGGCGCACACACACACACACACACACACACACACATGCTCCTGGCCATACACTCTCACTAAGAGTTCCACTGTGAATTGTGTTTGTGAGGATTAAGAGCTTTGGCTGGCTCTTAATATATAAATATAATATAATTATAATAATAATAATAATATTAATATAATAAATACAAGATTTCAACTGTTTATTTCTGTGTGTGTGTGTGTGTGTGTACACATGCATGTAAGTGTGTTTAGTTCAAGACTTTTCTTCCCCATTTAACTGAACCCTTCCCTCCTTCTCCTATGTTACAGTGGGAAGTTACAGCATCCAGGGCTAAAATAGACCACATGGAAACTGTGACTATGAGCGTGTGTGTGTGTGCGTGTGTATGAAGGTTTATGCGGAGTGAGACCACTGTGTGTGTGGTGTGTGTGTGTGTGTAGGTTTTATGTGAAGCGTGATCACTGTGTGTATGTGTGTTTATGTAAAGTGTGATCACTGTGTGTGTGTGTGTAGGTTTATGCAGACTGTGACCACCATATGTATGTTTGTGTGTGTGTGTGTGTGTGTGTGTGTGTGTGTGTGTGTGTGTGTGTGTGTGTGTGTGTGTGTGTGTGTGTGTGTGTGTGTGTGTGTGTGTGTGTGTGTGTGTGTGTGTGTGTGTGTGTGTGTGTGTGTGTGTGTGTGTGTGTGTGTGTGTGTGTGTGTGGGTTCTGGCTGTTCTGGTATAAACTGCTGTGTGCAAATTTAGCTGAGCCTGATTTGGACGGA
>NW_027468837.1:36903285-36905785 GCF_046254945.1 Alosa pseudoharengus
ATCAGGGTGTGTGTGTGTGTGTGTGTGTGTGTTCAGAAGGGTGTATGTGTGTGTCTCTCTCTCTGTGTGTGTGTGCAGAAGTGTGTGTGTGTGTCTCTCTCTGTGTGTGTGTGTGTCTCTCTCTGTGTGTGTGTGTGTGTGTGTGTGTGTGCAGAAGGGCAGGGGAATTCCGTGTTGTGCTCTCTGGCCCAAGGGCTTGCAGGAGCCCAGCGATTACTGATCTACACACACATCAGCCATGACATCAGCAGCAGGGGAGGAGGCAAGATGAGGAGACTGTCTGTGTGTGTGTGTGTGTGTGTGTGTGTGTGTGTGTGTGTGTGGTATATAAAATGATTCTGCCAAAGATTCCAAAGCCCGACGGTTGCAGCTGATAAAATGACATTTTGCTTGGAGTCACTCGGAACCCCAGAGTCCTCCAACCTCTTCATCATTTGTCTCTATCCCTCTCTCCCCCTATCCCTCATGGTTAGTCCCTCTCTCTCTCTCTCTCTCTCTCTCTTCCACTGTCATTAGAACAGACTTTCCACAGATTTGTCAAAATATATACAGCATTATGTGTGTGCCTGCTGACTTATGTCAGTGTGTGTATTTATGTGGTTATGCTGCGTGTGTGTGTGTGTGTGTGTGTGTGTACACACATGTGGTTGTATGGCTATGAGTGGGCCTGTGGTTGTGTGTGTATATGTGTGCGTGTGTGTGTGTGTGTGTGGCAGGGAGTCAGGGTGGAGCATGAGGAGTCTCTGTTTTGTTAAGATTGAAATGATCAGAGATGTCAGGAGTAATGGAGGAGAATGAGAGTCACCCAGAACAACAAGCAGCCCCACCAGCTCCTGGTGCAGAGGGAGAGAGAGAGAGAGAGAGAGAGAGAGAGAGAGAGAGAGATATGGAGAGAGGAAAAGAGGGAGGAGGGGGCAACTCCTGATGGACAGAGGGAGAAAGAGAGGGAAGAAAAAGAGAAAGAGACAAAAAAATAGCTCCTGATGAAGAGAGAGAGAGAGAGAGAGAGAGAGAGAGAGAGAGAGAGAGAGAGAGAGAGAGAGAGAGAGACAGAGAGAGAGAGAGAGGAGTGGAGTCTGGGCGGTGAGTTTTGGGCTTCAGGCCCAGAACGCCTGTTTGTTCTCGGTGGCGGAGGATAGAAGGAGGGAGGGAGAGAGGGAGAGAGGGAGGTAGAGAGGGAGGGAGGGAGTCTTTGGGTTTTGTTACGGTCACTCTGGAAGCTGTAAAGCTTGCGTGTCTAGTTACAGCGGACGGGGGGCTGGCCAGAGCGAGTCAGGATTCATTTCTGGAAAACACAACTGACAAAACAAGGGAAGTCGGAAAAATAACCAAAGTATACTTAGGGCGAAATTAAATGAACAAAAACTCCCATTTCCTGCGCTGGATCAGTCTGTCTGGCTCATGTTAGCATGCATATTGGCACACACACACCCCAACACCACACACAGACACTCTGTAACAACCAACAACCTCCCCATCCACCCATCCAGACACACACACACACACAGCCCCCCCCCCCACACACTCTCTGAACAACCCCCCCCCCCCCCCCCTCCAATCCACCCACCCAGACACATACACACACACACAAACTCTGAAACAACCCCCCTATCCACCCACCCAGACACACACACTCTGAAACAAGCCCCCTATCCATCCATCCACTCATCCACCCACACACACACACACACACACACACACACTCCCTAGCGCCTCTCAATCCTCTAAATTTTGCAGCACATTTTACCTATTATCCAAATGACTGGCTTCCACAAACCCAACAATCAGTTCTCTCTTTTATCTTTTTATGAGCTGATTAAGTTAACAGCATTCACATGTGGCAGCCTGGACATAGCCGGGTTTCAGTTCCAGGTGGCACACAGCCCGTGCTCACACACATGCAGCTAGCTAGCATTAGCCTTTAGCACTGATGATGCCCAGCCTGCGCGGACACAGATGTGGCTAGCTAGCATTAGCCGTTAACGCTTATCCCTAATGGAGCCCAGCCCGCACTCACACAGATGCAGCTAACTAACATTAGCTATTAGCGCTTAGCACTATTCATGCCTAGCCCACGTTCACAGCAAAGCAGCTATATAGCAATAGACGTTACCACTTAGCACTGATCATGCAGAGGCCACGATCACCCAGCCACAACTAGCTAGTGTTAGCCCTCAGCACTTTAGCCCATGCTAATACAGACACAACTAGCGTTATCATGACCGCAGAACATGCGTAGTCTGCAGGAGCTAAAGTGTGAGAAAGCTAGCGTTAGCATTAGTGCTTGACACCTAACCTGCAGTTAAAGGAGCAACTATAAGCAGCAGCCTGCCAGGGCATCTGCAGTCACTGCTGGGAGGATGGTTGCGTGCATGGCCAAGTGTGTGTGTGTGTGTGTGTGCCATCTGGTTGAGGGCTGCGTCTACGTTAATTTAGCATGCTGCATTTCCTCGATAACCTTCCTCAGGCACTTTTTCTCTTCGAGGGCCGTTTATAACAG
>NW_027468837.1:36908285-36915785 GCF_046254945.1 Alosa pseudoharengus
CACACACACACACAGAGACACACACACACACACGGTACCCCAGAGACCAAGTGAGTGTGAGTGAGTGAGTGGGTCACTGGCGTAAAGAAGGGCTTTCTCAGACAAACATCAGAGATCCATTACAGCCAGACCAGCTCTCTGTCTCTCTCACACACACACACACACACACACACACACACGCACACACACACGGTTGGCTGAAATAGAGCAGGGCTTGTACCATCTACCATTTCACACTCTGATAAAAACAAGGAGTGTCGGCTCTTCTGGGGCCCTGAGTCTTTCCTTATAGAGGGGGCGCTTAGGAGTGTGTGTGTTTGTGTGTGTGTGTGTGTGTGTGAGAGCGAGGGAGAGAAAGAGAGAGTGTGGGGAGGGTGGGTTGTGTGTCTGTCTGATTATGTGTGTGTGTGTTTTTGTCTGTCTGATTAGGTATGCGGTGTGTGTGTGTGTGTGTGTGTGTCAGACACTGAGAACTGGTGAAATGGCCACACCTGTTTTCCTTTGACATTCTTCTGCAGGAAAAAAGGATGATGAGGGAGAGAGGGAGAAAGAAAAAGCGAAGGAGGGGTGGAGAAGAGAGGACACACACACACACACACACAGTGTGGAGAGGAGGCAGACAACTGAAAACAACTTCTGGTTGATCAGTCCTCCCAAAGCCCCTGCCCTCCACACACACACACACACACACACACACACAGTCTGCTCATTCCTCTTCACTCACTCCATTTCTCTCTGCCTCTTTTTTTCCCTCTCCTGTCCACTGTTCTTCTCTCTGTCCATCTCATTCATCCCCTCTCCTCCCCCTTCTCTCCCTCCCTCTCTCTCTCCATCTCTCCCCACAGTGGGGTCTCAGGAGACACGGTTCAAGTTCTTTAACACATTGTGTCTGCGTTCTGTTTACATTAGATGCAGTTGAGTGGCTAAAGCTAGCGCCGTAGCCGGCCTGTCAGCTTGATTTATGAGCACATCAAACAGAGTTCGGCCACGCCAGGCTGGACTGACACAGTCACTTCATTAGG
The DNA here is from genome assembly GCF_046254945.1 of Alosa pseudoharengus. Lineage (NCBI taxonomy): Eukaryota > Metazoa > Chordata > Actinopteri > Clupeiformes > Clupeidae > Alosa > Alosa pseudoharengus. The sequence goes on from NW_027468837.1 coordinate 36,909,308, forward strand.
CCGACTACGGGGCCACTCCCGCACTCAGCCATCAAACCCGTCACTCACACACACACACACACACACACACACACACACACGAGAGGAAAAGAGAGAAAAAGAACAATAAAAGAGGGGAAAAGTGCAAAAAGCCAGAATTGATGATGCAGAAACGTGAGCTGAAGCTATTTCTCTCTTCATTTCTCTTTCCCTCCTCTCTCTCCCTTCTTCACTCCATCTCTTCCCCCCCTCTCTCTCTCTCCCTCCCTCAATCTATCTCTCTCCCTCTCTCTCTCCACTAGAGAGGATGTGGTCAGCAGTCAGCAAGCAGAGGCATCCTCATTTCCCAGCCGCACAGAGATATGTGTGTGTGTGTGTGTGTGTGTGTGCCACGGATTTAAGAGACCCCAATCACACCATAAAGCATCTGAGCCGTCCTGCCGCTAAACTCGTCTCCATATAACTGTCAGGGAGCTGATTACTGGAATTCATTCCTCTCTCTGTGCGTACACACACATACACACATACACACACACACACACACACACACACACACACACACACTGCCATTAGATCTAAAATACAGTTTCAGTACTGGCCCTTGTGATTACTGTCTCTAAAACTCTCACCTAAAACTACCCACCATACAGAGCAGTGAGAGCCCAGAGAGAGAGTGTGTGTGTGTGTGTGTGTGTGTGTGTGTGTGTGTGTGTGTGTGTGTGTGTGTGTGTAGAAGGGCTTCAGGAACCTGAAGAACAAGACTGATCTCAGAGGATTGATGAATGTGTGTGTGTGTGTGTGTGTGTGTGTGTGTGTGTGTGTGTGTGTGTGTGTGTGTGTGTGTGTGTAGAAGGGCTTCAGGAACCTGAAGAACAAGACTGATCTCAGAGGATTGATGAATGTGTGTGTGTGTTTGTGTGTGTGTGTGTGAGTGTGAGCGAGAGAAAAGATTAAAGAGGCAGCCTTTAACCTCTCTTGCCTCATCGCCTCCCGTTTGGTTCAACATAAGAGGAAGTCACACACACACACACACACACACACACACACACACACACACACGCCAGACCTGACATGGTACACAAACATTCAGAATGTGTTAAACACACGCCCAAAACCAGAACTCCCTGTGTGCACTTTTCATGGAAATGTATTCATGACTTCCAGTAACACATCTGCCTGACGGAGCAGCACTGCTGGCGGAACACGACCCTTGACCCCTCCCCCCGCCTCCACCGCGGGCCCACTGCTGGACCCTGGACGCTCCGCAAGCGAAGCCGATGAGGCGGAATGTGGCGAGGCGCGCTACGGTTGCTGCTCCGGTGCGTGTGTGTAACAAACCACAAACAACTCCATGTGGACACACACACAGCGCTGGTGGATCCCTCTCAGACACACACACACATACACACACACAGCGCTGGTGGATCCCTCTCAGACACACACATACACACACACAGCGCTGGTGGATCCCTCTCAGACACACACATACACACACACAGCGCTGGTGGATCCCTCTCAGACACACACATACACACACACAGCGCTGGTGGATCCCTCTCAGACACACACATACACACACACAGCGCTGGTGGATCCCTCTCAGACACACACATACACACACACAGCACTGGTGGATGCCTCTCAGACACACACATACACAGCGCTGGTGGATGCCTCTCAGACACACATACACACACACAGCGCTGGTGGATGCCTCTCAGACACACACATACACACACACAGCGCTGGTGGATGCCTCTCAGACACACACATACACACACACAGCGCTGGTGGATGCCTCTCAGACACACACATACACACACACAGCGCTGGTGGATGCCTCTCAGACACACACATACACACACACAGCGCTGGTGGATCCCTCTCAGACACACACACACACACATACTCTCCCAGGCGGGGATGGCAATGCCGCTGAGAGAGAGGATCTAAACACACAGTAGTGTAGAGCACTATGTGTGTGTAAGTGTGTGTGTGTGTGTGTGTGTCTGTGTGTCTGTGCGTGTGTGTGTGCGTGTGTGTGTGACGGTGCGTGTGTGTGACGGTGCGTGTGTGTGACGGTGCGTGTGTGTGACGGTGCGTGTGTGTGCACCCAGACTAGAACGGTTCTGGTTCCTATGGACCTGTGGACACAAGCTCTTCTGGATTTATGGGTTCTGGTTCTTTAGACTCTAATGTTCTCGCTCCTGTGCATCAGAGATTCTGGGATACATGTGTCAGTGGGTCTGGTTCTACATAGTTGTTCTGGATCAGAGGTTCCTGCTGTATGTGGGTGGGAGTTTTGTTCCGGTTGGACCCGGGAGGACCAGTGTGGACCTCTCACACCTGTGCTCTCCTGTCCAGCTTAATTGTGCCAGAAGTGTGTATGTACGAGTGTGTGTGTGTGACTGTGCGTGTGTGCATGTGTGTGTGTGTGTGTGTGTGTATGTATATGTGTGCGTGAGACTGTGCATGTGTGTGTGTGCGAAAGACTGTGCATGTGTGTGTGTGTGTGTGCGTGTTTATGTGTGTGCGTGCGTGTGTGTGTGTGTGCGCGCGAGACTGTGCATGCGTGTGTGTGAGACTGTGCATGTGTGGTCCGAAAGGGCAGCAGCTAATTTCGATACGAGAGTAAATGTCTAAGACACTCAGGAGGCCAGTCTGAAGGTTAGTCCACTTCATCTGGACTTCTGCCATCCTCCCTGGCTTTGGCCTTCACACAATTCTACCCGCTCATGTTCTTCTCAGGGTACAGGTGTTTGTGTGTGTGTGTGTGTGTGTATGTGTGTGTGTGTGTGTGTGTGTGTGTGTGTGTGGAGGTGCTTGTTTGCTTTGCTAATGCATGTCTGAATCAACATATTTACACACATGCATTTGTGTGACTGAACATGTACTGTAGGTATACTGTGTGTTTATTTGCCTGCGTGCATTTGCATAAGTGTGTGTCTGCTTTTGTGTGTGTGTGTGTGTACACACACACACTTGTTCTATCAGTCATGAGACTGTGTAGGGCGTATCTGACAAGCCCTAATCCCCATTTATCAGAGCTGCAGAGACCACTACAGCTGCTTAGGTACACGTACACACACGTACACACACAAACACACACACACACAATAGGATTAGTATGGGAGTAGCAAACAAAAGTGAAAATAAGAAAATAACATCCAATTGTTATTGGAATAAAAACACCACCTAGAGTTAGACACCTCATACCCACCCCCCTCCACACACACACACACACACACACACACACACACACAGGCCTCTGCAGACAAAGCAGCGCGACTGAATTCTTGAGAGGTGTGCTAATCCCTCAGAATTGTGATGCGGAGCGGAAACTCTGTGCTCAAACACTCAAACAGACAAACAGGCGCTTGGCTCAAACTGCCCCACGGAAAAAACACGCCATGTCTCAAGTGCCCCAACTGCCCCACGGAAAAACCACGCTATGCCTCAAGTGCTCAAACTGCCCCACGGAAAAACCACGATATGCCTCAAGTGCCCCAACTGCCCCACGGAAAAACCACGCCATGCCTCAAGTGCCCCAACTGCCTCACAAGTGCCCCAACAGAGGCAGGCAACATACAGCTATCTAGTCTAGTCACTCAACCTCTCTAAAAGCAGTGATTTAACATCGAAACTCACTCATTTAGCCACTAAACACTGTAATGCCACTTATTTCCCCTCTAAACTAACTAGTTATTTAGTCACTTAACACATTCTAAAGCCACTCATCTCTCCTGTAAACTAACTAGTTATTTAGTCACTTAACACATTCTAATGCTCATCTCTCCTGTAAAGTAACCAGTTATTTAGTCACTTAACACATTCGAATGCTCATCTCTCCTGTAAGGTAACTAGCTATTCAGTAAAGTAAAGTAAAATAATTCTAGTACAACCCATGTAGTGACTAAATTATATTTTCAATACTTTGTATTTAATTGACTTCAGTTCAAATGAGCTGTTCATGTACGGCGCTGGCAAAGAGGAGTGTTACAAGAACACGTTGAGAAAGTTGAATTGATTTAAAGTCGCTCCACTCTACTCCACGTCTGATCCTCCCAGAGTCTGCTAATGGTTCACACCACCATGGCAGTGATGTTACCAGCTCATCAACAGCTTGTTGACACTTTAGAACACAGCAGTGGAATGCTCCATTTCAGCATGGAAGCAGGGGGGTTGCGTTGGCTTCTCTGGTTAGATACTCATTAGACGTAGTGTGTGTGTGTGATTTATCCATGGCTTTATCCATAGACAGGTACTTAGCAATGGCCTAAAACACAGGGGCTATGAACTGAGGCTTTTTTTTTGCTTTTGTTCCAACTGCCAGATTACTCACTCGCTCACTCACTCACTCACGGAGGGGTGATTAGCGCCTGGCCTTTGTTGTGTTCTAACGAGAGTGCGGCCTTATCCCCTATGATCCGCCGGCGCCCTAACAAGCCGCCGCCTCCTCCTCCTCCAACGCTAGCGACGTTACTCTATTAACCGTCAACTCGAGAGCCAGTTCGCCTCGCCTCTCAGCGCTCCACGGCTTCCCCAGTCGGCTTAGCCGGCTCACTCGGCCTCCAGTAAATGAACACTTAACGAGCATCAGGATGACGCCTGTGGTGCGCTCTCTTTTAAAACACGCCATTCTTCAAAAGGAAGTCCAGTTACTTAATCCTGCAGAAGGGCACATGATGCAGGATGCATAAAAGGACACATGAGAAGTGTACATGATGTAGGATACAGAAAAGGACACATGAGAAGTGTACATGATGTAGGATACAGAAAAGGAGACACAATAAGTGTACATGATGTAGGATACAGAAAAGGAGACACAATAAGTGTACATGATGTAGGATACAGAAAAGGAGACACAATAAGTGTACATGATGTAGGATACAGAAAAGGAGACACAATAAGTGTACATGATGTAGGATACAGAAAAGGAGACACAATAAGTGTACATGATGTAGGATACAGAAAAGGAGACACGATAAGTGTATATGATGTAGGATACAGAAAAGGACATACGATAAGAGTACATGATGTGGGATGCAGCCTAAGATCTGGCATGGTTCTTGTCCTTTGGTTACTTTTGTTTTGGTGCTTTTCTCTCTCTGTGCTGCTCTACCAGGCCACACATGGGCCGACCGGTCTCTGTGCTGCTCTACCAGGCCACACATGGCCGACCGGTCTCTGGCCCTAGAACCGGAGTGGTCTGTATCCACGGCCCAGTCAGACGCTGCTAAACTCCTGACTGGTAGCACTTCAGCAGAACCGTTTGGAGAGTTATGTACATTCTGGTACCCGGAGACACCAGCTCAAGCTTTGCCTGCATGTGTGTGTGTGTGTGTGTGTGTGTGTGTGTGTGTTCGTGTCTCACCTCTTTGGCCTGTTTCCCTGGCTGCTGCTGGATGTGTGTGTGTGTGTGTGTGTGTGTGTGTGTGTGTGTCTCACCTCTTTGGCCTGTTTCCCTGCCTGCTGCTGCTGCTGGGTGAGAAGTTGAAGGTGAAGCTGCTCCTGCTGTTTCTTATAGTACTCCTGCAGCTGGAGAGAGAGAGAGAGAGAGAGAGAGAGAGAGAGAGAGAGAGAGAGAGAGAGAGAGAGAGAGAGAGAGAGAGAGAGAGAGAGAGAGAGAGAGAGAGAGGGGGGGGGGAGGGATGGAGGGAGAGGAAGAGAGCGAGAGAGACAACGGGAGACAAAGAGGGAGAGAGATGGAGAAGTTGAGTGTGTTTGGTGTCTTTAGGTTTCTCTGGGTGAGTGTGTTTGGCGTCTTTAGGTTTCTCTGGGTGAGTGTGTTTGGTGATTTTGGTGAAGGTAATTTCAGACAAAGCAGTTTCTCAGATCAAGCGGCACACAGACGTGTTGACCTCTGCTAAGTAACACCGCTGCATGCGAAGGCCCAGCTGCATCTTGGGAGTTTATTCTGTCCACCACCACACAAAGGCTTTGGTGACTCATCGAGAGAGCTGAAGGGCTTGTTCAGGCAGATAAGAGACAGTAGAACCTCCCTCTCTCTCTCTTTTTCTCATTCTATCACTCATTCTCCCTCTCTCCTTTTCCCTTTCTATCACTTGTTCTCCCTCTCTCTCGCTCGTTCACACACACACACACACACACACACACAGACAAACAAATACACACACCACACATCCACACTCCACATATCCATTGCACAGAGCTGCCCTGCAGCTCACAATTAAAATATCTCTAAACACACACACATACTCAATATATCCACTGCACACACACACCGCACACATCTGATGAGAGCTGTCCCTCACCTCTGCCCCTTGAGTCATGGGTATGACACACACTAAATCAATCAGGACAGCCACGATTAAAACATCCCTACACACACACACACACACACACACACACACACACACACACACACAGTTCCATTTCTGCACCCTGGAGTGTGTTTGGGGCATAATTATTTTCCTCCTGGTTTGACCATAAAGGGACGAGCAGTAGCATGAGCCAACAGGACGGGTCCAGCCCCGGG
>NW_027468837.1:36923285-36928285 GCF_046254945.1 Alosa pseudoharengus
AATCTTATTATACATATGCAGCCAGGGGAATCGAAAATGAGGGGGGGGGGGGGGTGGAGAGGGAGATTCGGAGGTGAGGAGGGAGGAGAGAGAAAGAAGGAGAGAGAGAGAGAGGGAAGGAAAGAAGGAAAGAGAGATGGGAATGAGAAAGAGAGGAGGCCCTGCGTGTGGGAAGGGGAAATTAAAAAAGCAGCGAAACGTATGGTCAGCTCCAAGGTCATATGGTCAGCTGCAAGGTCGTATGGTCAGTTGCAAGGTCGTATGGTCAGCTCCAAGGTCGTATGGTCAGCTCCAAGGTCGTATGGTCAGCTCCAAGGTCGTATGGTCAGTTGCAAGGTCGTATGGTCAGTTGCAAGGTCGTATGGTCAGTTGCAAGGTCGTATGGTCAGTTGCAAGGTCACCTCAGAGCGCTCAGGGTCACAGGTAACTGCATCTGACGGCTGTTTAAACTCCTCTGTGACGTCTGTCCCTGTTCTGTCTTAAGGAGAGATATTCTCCTCTCAACGACACCCCCAGAGAAGCTGCTGCTCCATGCGCTGATGAACTACAGCGTCACACACACACACAGCTAGCAGACTCAAACTGCACTGTTATACACACACACACACACACACACAAACAGGTAGCAGACAAATTAGTACAGAACAGCATGGCTATGAGGACCTCACAAAGAGGCTAACTCAGTCGAACAGCAGTTAGCCATCATTCAATTACTTAGTCTGTTACGCTGCCACTGTCTGTGTGTGTGTCTGTGTGTGTGTGGCGACTCGTGACAGAGAGCAGTTGTGTTCTGTTGTTCCACACCTTTTTCAATCTATTTACTGCTGGCGTGGCGGGGGCGAGGCGATCATGTCTGCATGCGTGTGTGTGTGTGTGTGTGTGTGTGTGTGTGAGCGTGTGTGTGCGTGCGTATATGTGTTAGCGTGTGTGTCTGTCCGCTTGCTCCATAAAAGCAAAGCTATTTACAGTCAGCGGCTGCTCTAACACTGAAATATGAGCGAGTATTACCAGACCATTAATGCCCATATTCATCTGCATTTCCCCCCTCACACAACAGGGACAGCAGGAGGAGAGTGTGTGTGTGTGTGAGGGTGTGTGTGTGTGTGTGTGTGGGGGGGGGGGCACACCTCCAGAGCCCAATCTGATATTTGCATTCATTTGTTTTGTGGCTGTGCTTCAGTGCGTCTGTTTTGAGCAGTCTATCTACTCCACACCCAGAGGGGGAGATGGGGGAGGGGGGGTGATAGATAGAGGTAGAGGGGAGAGAGAGAGAGAGAGAGAGAGAGAGAGAGAGAGAGAAAGAAAGAGAGAGAGAGAGAGAGAGAGAGAGAGAGAGAGAGAGAGAGAGAGAGAGAGAGACAAGGGGAGCTGTCAGTGCTAAATTAAATCTGTAAAGGGCTGATTTGACTTCGTAAACAAGATTGGCGGTAAATACGATGCCTCAGTGGGTCTCCCCCCCTCCCTCCCTCCCTCTCTCCCTCCCTCCCTCCCTCCCTCTCTCCTCTGCTCAGGAGTGTATGGCTATCATCATGTGCACAGTGCAAGCGGCGGCCCTTGTCCAATCCTTTATTGTAAACCGCCGTATCACGATCAAACAAGCCATCCATATCCCAACACACTCCATCAGCAAACCCCTGCGTAAAGTGGGCTTGGCGGCGCAGCATGCATGCGTGCGTGCGTGCGTGTGTGTGTATGCGTGGTCCGTGCGCTTGTGTGTGTGTGTGTGTGTGCACGTCTCCAGAGAGGGGGGGCTGAGCCCCTCCCTCGCCGTGACAGAGACAAAGGGGGTAAATTAGTGTCCCGTGGAGGCCGGCTGCCATATGTGGGCGTTTTGGGGGTGTCCTCTGCTGCCATATGTGGGCGTTTTGGGGGTTTCCTCTGCCCGTCGGCGCACGTGATTAAGTGCCACTTAGAAGCGTTGCGAACACCGAGCGGCGCATTTACCGCTGTGAGCTGCCACCAGCCACACACACACACACACACACACACACACACACACCACAGCATTGTGAGCTACGGCTCCTCACACACAACTGCAGTGCGTACCTGAGCATGGTCTGGCACACACAACTGCAGTGCGTACCTGAGCATGGTCTGGCACACGTGGAGACAAACAGCTGGATGAAGTCCACACGGCAAGCCTCCCATTACAGCTCAGCGTGGCGGAGGCATGCGGTCGACTGACCAACGGCTGCAGTATCGGAGGCGTGTGCGGCCGACTGACCAACGGCTGCAGTGTGATGGTCTCGAGAGCGCCACCTAGCTGCTCTGTTTAACGAGGACCTGGGTGCAGAGGGGTTCCTGGCAAACGAGCGCTTGGCATCGTGCCCGCTAGTCGGCCCACGCTGGTGTCAGTCACGGGTGGAAATGAAACCCCATAATAATCACTTCTCCCTGTGGCAACCCATTCCACGCCGATGACAGCCCATGCATTCTATTATATATACACACACACACACGTTGACATCCCATGCATTTTATTGTGCATACACACTCATTGACATTTTGGAGTGGTGGGTGTAATAATGAGGGGGGCTGTGTGTGTGTGTGTGTGTGTGTGTGTGTGTGTGGAGCTGTGGCAGGGCAGCTGAATATAGAGTCGTTAAGGCCTGACGCCATTAATTGCCCCTATAATCTAATATCACAAAGGCGGCCGATTACCCCGCTCTGCCACCGCGTGCAATTCGACACTAGGGTTTGGGCGCTGCGCTGCAAAACAAAGGCTAGGCCATTAGCAGTTTGACGGCAGCTAACAAAAGCGCCACACAATGCGGAATTATATTTCCATTCGGCTTTGTCTCTCCGCGTAAATGACTTGCCGCCGCTTTCATCTGCTTCTGAATAGAGCCAGTAATGGGGCCGGCGGAAAAAGCTCATGATTTGAAGTGAGGCATTTATTAAATGCATTTAATTTTTCTCTTTCTCTATTTCTCCTTGTCTTTGTCCTCCCTTCTTTCTCTCTTTGTGCATGTTCATTTAAAAAGAGAGAGATGTGTGCTAGATTATGGAGCGAGTGAGGCACAAGCTCTCTACCTCCGAATTGTTCCACTACTGTACTTTTGAGAAACTCGGATACACATGCATTAGTGCACACACACACACACACACACACACACAATTCCATTTCCATGGTGACGGCAGAGAACAGAGGTGATGCCTAATGGAACGTCTGGAGGGGTCGTCACCCGTGGTTTTCGGTTGTGTTGTGTCGAGGCTGCAGGTACACACAATGGGTCTGTGAACATGGCCTTCATACACACACACACACACACGGTCCAGAGAGCAAAGGTGAGCCGCAAAGTGCAGGAAGACAATCACACACAGACCCTGGCCTCTCTGGATGTGTCCGTCTTCTTTGCTGGGAGTTCATGTTATTGGATGTGAGGGTTCGGCCATCAACACACACCTGGGGACGCACACGCTAAATGGAGGAACAACCAGCACATGGTGTGTGTGTGTGTGTGTGTGTGTGTTTCACATCTCTCTGTGCTGGTGTGCAGCTGGGGAGAGTAGCACACACACATGTGCATGAAATCCACCAGGCTGTACTAATCACGGACTGAGGCCCTGATCACACACATCGCTTTGGAGTGTCATTTACTGTGAGCTCTATATGCCTCAGACGCACGCACGCACGCACGCACGCACACGCACACACACACACACACACACACACACACACACACACACACCGCTTTGGAGTGCCATTTACGGTGATCGTTATGCGCCTCAGCCTTCAGCTCCAATCTAATCCACACACACACACACCTTGTTGTGCATATGGACTCTATTTTGGATGGGAGAATAAATTGGAGGTTAAAAGGTGAAGTGCAATTTTCTTTTTTTTTGGGGGGGGGGGGGTGCATGGGGCATGATTTGTTGTGAGAGAACGGTTTATGCTGCTGAGTGTCCATGGGTCAGGAAGGCAAATGTGCGAGCGCGCGTGTGTGTGTGTCACAACTGTTAATGGAAGTGTGTGTCCATGCATGTGTATGTTTATGCTCATTTGTATATGGGTATGAGTATCTCTTTTGTGTGTGTGTGTGTGTGTGTGTGTGTGTGTGCTGAGAAACAACTCCCACATCTCGGTAGCCATCTTCAGAGGCATATGAAATTGGCCCTTAATTAGGAAGTCACTAGTACCTCAGCTGATTCCCTAAAGCTGTGTGTGTGTGTGTGTGTGTGTGTGTGTGTGTGGGGGGGGGGGCACCTTGGTGTCTTCCCAGTGTCATTAAGATGCCTAAACACTGTCTGCCTGAGTTACCCCGAGAGTCCCCCCCAGTACTGACAGGGGTCAGAGAGAGAGGGGGAGGGATCAGAAGAGAGAGAGAGGAGAGAAAAAAGAGAGAGGGAGAGAGGGAGAGAGGGAGAGAGAGTACGAGTAGAGAGGAGTCTGGGGAGCAGGGAGCTTGCAGAGAGGAACAGTAATTAGGCAGGCTGTTTGAAGAGCGAGTTAAACTGATTAACGGAGGGAGAAAAGAGAGTGAAATGAGAGAAAGTGAGAGAGCGCAGGGTGAGAGAGAGAGAGAGAGAGAGAGAGAGAGAGAGAGAGAGAGGGAGGCGTGTCCCAGAGGACTAGGAGAGGAGAGGAAAGAGGAGCTGAATGCCTCTTGCATGTCAATGAGGTTTAATCTCCACAGGCCTCTTCTCATCCGCCAGGAATCTGAATTTCTAAAAGCCAACTAACTGTCACTTTCAAACACACACCACACACACACACACACACACACACTCAAAGGACACTGGTGACAATCTCGTCATCGACCCCCAAAAACGGAGACATGTCCCTGGCCGCTGGGCTTCTGCTGACCTTGTCGATGGGACCCATTACTCCACCACATTTTACACCTCCTACATGTCAAAACAGCACACCTCCCAGTGCATTTCACAGAGTGTGTGACCGTGTGCGTGCGTGCTGTGTGTGTGTGTGTGTGTGTGTGTGTGTGTGCGTGCGTGCGTGCGTGCGTGCGTGCGTGCGTACACTCAATCTACTGAACCTA
>NW_027468837.1:36938285-36940785 GCF_046254945.1 Alosa pseudoharengus
AGGTGAAGAACAGTCAGCCTCAGCAGTAAGCACAACCAAATATGTACAGCCAGCTTCAAAAGCAAGCAGCCCAGACCCTAAAATTGGGCATTTATAGCTTTGAAGGTAATTCACACACGATTATTTTTCTTTCGCCAAAATATATTTGGTAACTTCTGTAGACATCCAAAATGGGGTGGGGGTTAAAATTAGTAGGAAAAAAAACTATTGCATAAACAGTCATATATATCTTTTTGCCGTGGTATAGTCTTAAGTTTCATTTAGATGTCTTGAAAAGGTCTTAAAAGTCTTTAAATTTGCACTTGGAAAATGTGCAGATACCCTGAGAAAGACCGTTGGTTAGCTAGCTCATTTAAAATATCCTAAACTTTTTTTGACCCAGCCTCTTAAAAAAATCGGAATCGAGAATCGCTAGGAACCGGAATCGAAATAAGAAATCGGAATTGGAATCGTTCAAATTCAAACGATACCCAACCCTAGGGGGGAGGGAGGAAAGAGAGAGAAGGGGGGTGGGGAGGAAGAGAAAGAGAGAGAGAGAAAAGGAGAGCGAGAGAGAGATAAAGAAAGAGAGAGAGAGAGAGAGAGGGGGGGTGGGGAGGGAGAAAGAGAGAGAGAGAGAGAGAAAAGGAGAGAGAGAGAAAAAGAGAAAGAGAGAGAGAGGGAGAGAAAGAGAGAGGGGGGTGGAGAGAGAGAGAGAGAGAGAGAGAGAGAGAGAGAGAGAGAGAGAGAGAGAGAGAGAGAGAGAGAGAGAGAGAGAGAGAGAGAGAGAGAGAGAGAGAGAGAGAGAGAGAGGGGAGAGAAAGCGGGGGGGGGGCGGCTGTAAGGGATGAAGGAAAACTGTGTGGAGGGAACTGGAAAGAAGAAATGCAGCCCAGCAGAAAAAAGATGGCACAATTCAAATATACATTCAGACCAAGTAGCTGGGCACACACGGGGACACACACACACACACACACACACACACACACATTCAGACCAAGTAGCTGGGCACACACACACACACACACACACACACACACACACAGGCCAAGTAGCTGGGCAAACACACACACACATTCAGACCAAGTAGCTGGGCAAACACACACACACACACACACACACACATAGGCCTTGAAGTAGCAACACCTGCCAATTCAGTGCTTAAAAAGAGGAAGAAGGAGTATGTGGTTGGAGGAGAGTATGGACAAGCGAAGGGTGTGTGTGCGTGTGTGTGTGTGTGTGTGTGTGTGTGTGTGTGTGTGTGTGTATCTGGGAGGGGGACACACAGTGTGGGTGGGCTGCAACCACCAGAGCTCACAGACTGGGCCTCCCTCCAATGGCCTTTCCTCTCCTGTCTGTGGCCTGAGAGTGTGCTGGAGCATATATGTTTGTGTGTGTGTGTGTGTGTGTACATGTATATGTATGTGTGTGTGTACGTACGTGTATATGTGTATATGTGTGTGTGTATGTGTAGGCGTGTAGAGGTATTACATTACATAGTAGTACAGCATGTGTCATATTTGCATTTTTATGCAAGTGTGTATGTTTGTGTGTGTGTGCGTGTGTGTGTGTGTGTGTGTGTGTGTGTGTGTGTGTGTCTGAGGGGTCAGGTGTGCAGTCTCCTGCACTCCAGCTAACCCCAAGTACTCCCTCAGAAACTGTGTGTGTATATATGTGTGTGTGTGTGTGTGTGTGTGTGTGTGTGTGTGTAAGGGTGTGTGTGTGTGTGTGTGTAGAAGGGTGCAGGCTCAGGAGAGGCTATACTACAAAGAAGCACTTTCACTCCTCTTCAGCAGTTTCAGAGAGAGAGAGAGAGAGAGAGAGAGAGAGAGAGAGAGAGAGAGAGAGAGAGAGAGAGAGAGAGAGGAGGGGGGCTGTGGAAGAGGAGACAATAGAAATTAAGTGTAAAGAAGGGAGGAAAGAGGAAGGACTGACTGAAAGGGTTCAAAGGAACAGGGGAATGGAGCAGACAGATGAATGAGTGGGAGAGGGAAAAAAGAGGGGGATATTTAGGAGAGAGTCAGAGAGGAGGGAAAAAGAGGGAGTGTGTGTGTGTGTGCGTGTGCGGGGAGGGGGGGTTGTTAGGCGGGTGGGAGAGCGTCTGAAAATACAGGCTTTGTGTCCGGCGCTGCATACAGTAGCAGCGCTGTAGTCCGACATTCAGACGGACATGGAATCCACATACAGACACACACACACACCAAACAAAATACTCACACACACTTACACACACAAAAATAAAATACTGACACACTCACACACCAAACAAAATACTCTCTCTCTCTCTCACACACACACACACACAAATAAAATACTGACACACACACACACACACACACACACACTCTCACACAAATACCAATGCACGCACACACGCACACAGTAAGCCCGCGAGCTTTGTAAAAAGGGCACAGAAAGCTTCTGTTCTCCTCTGATTGTGGTGGTGTTGTGTTGTCATGAAAGATATCACTGAACACAACACAGGGTAAACTTGTGTGTGTGTGTGTGTGTTTACATATAT
>NW_027468837.1:36945785-36951193 GCF_046254945.1 Alosa pseudoharengus
TGCTGACAGAGGGCCATTGTTGATGCCTGCAACAACCAGCCTCTACCCCCCCCCCACACACACACACACACACACACACAGTTAAAAAAACAAGCCTGGGACGGACAGCAGGCAAAACCTCAGGGCGAATAGGAGGGTGAGTGTGTGTGTGTGTGTGTGTGTGTGTGTGTGTGTGTGTGTGTGTGTGTGTGGAGGGTAGCAGAAGAGGTCAGGGGGAGTCAGGTTACCATGGGTTGCCCCCCCCCCCCCCCCCCAACACACACACACACACACACACACACACACACACACACACACACACACACACACACCGCCTCCCTCCTGGTTGTGTCTGCTGGCGGCGCGGGAGCAGATGGAAAGAGTGAGAGAAGGAGGAAGACAGGACACAATGGAAATGCTCCCTGAGCTTGTGAGGAGCGATGTGTGTGTGTGTGTGTGTGTGTGTGTGTGTGTTGAGTTTATGTGGAGGTATGTGTAGGAATGTGCCTGTGAGCATGTGTGTGTCTGTATGCGTGGAGTTGTGTGTGCCGGTTGGGGTATGATGAAGGGAGAACCAAAGCTGAGGACCAAATCTTCCCCAACGCCCCCAAACACACACACACACACACACACACCGCTGTGAAATCTTTGTTAGATGCCAGTAGGGATGTAACGGTATGAAAATTTAACCTCACGGTTATAGTGACCAAAATTATCACGGTTTTCGGTATTATCACGGTATTCCTAAAAGTGTGTTCAATATGTTCAGAAAGCACTGATAGACCTACACAAGTTGAAATAGTTTCAAAAAGTGTCCCGATCACTTTTTGTTTAATTGGCTATGTGCTTATAGCTTAACTTACCCTACCATAACTTGGAATTTGCTATTTCTGTTATTTGGATGCAATGAGTGTTCAAAGCAAAGTAAGCGTTCAATTAAAACTTTAGGCTACTGTATTCTCCTGATAACGTGAGTGGAATGGATTTAATGTGGACGCGAACATAAAAAGACGCAGAGTGGCTACAGTACATGAAACAGTACACATTTTGCGGTGAAAAAGTTCCGCCTTTTAAAATCAGGTGTAGCCTAATCCGAATTGTAGTTAAAACCATCAATTAGACAACAGAATCAGTAGGGTACCAGATTGTTCCATTGTACCAGGCCTACTGTATGTCAAAAGCAGGCTCAGATGAAGCTGGGAAGGATTAAACACACTTAAATTCCACACCGCGGTAATCAACAGTGATAATCATGATATTTGAAATGAAAACAGTAATTGTTATCGTCAACATTTTTATCGCGGTTTACCATTATACCGGTAATCGTTACATCCCTACAGTAGATGCCAGCCAACGGAGGCGCATGACCTGCCAACAGTGCCCAGCACGGGTATGCTTTAAGAGTGGGCACACCTACAAACCCAAAGGGCATCACTGCACGATGAAAGAAACTCTACCGCATGCTCACACACACACACACACAGACAGAAGAGCTCCGATCTCAGGTGACCTATGAAGAGGATTGGATCCGACCGAGGCTATTTACTCGACTGGCTCCAGGAGTCTTTTAAAGGGACTCAATAGAGCGACAGAGGTAGCACACACACGCACACACACGCACACACACACACACACACGGGCAAGGTAGCTCATCCCCCCCGAGGATGACAACATCATGCAGAGCACAGGTACTTTTTGATTCCTGCTTTGAGGAGGAAGCCCTGTCAACAGACTCCAGTTACCAGGGGGCTTTTAGCGCTAAATGGCATATTTGCCCGCATTCTGAAGCAGCTCGGGGGTAGTGTGTCACGCACCGTGGACAGACACAATAACGCTTTTGTCCCGCCTGACTTTTGATTTGAGAAGCCGGGTGATGACACAGCCAGCAGACGCCCCCCCCCAACCCCCCGACTACACACTGCTATTCAACAGACTCCCTCTCTCTCTCCCTCTCTCTCTCTGAAACCAGAAGCTGTTGTAGCAGCATACAGCGCTTGACATTTTTTATCATCTACTTTCCATTATAACACACAGATGTGAAATAGTTCAATATTACTGCACTTTTTTTCCCTACTTGCACACTGCAGCTTTTTTAGAATTTTTTTTCCCCCCTCATTCACAAATTTGTCTCTTACCGTTTGTGAATCAGAGGATTTTGTGCATGTAGATTTTATTTGTTGGGTGTTTGGTAACCTCTTAAAACTATTTTCAAAATTCCTGCAAGACATGATTTATCCTTCCAACATTCTACCGCCTCAACCTCAAACGCCAATAAATGGTGAAAAACTACCTGTTGTTTCACCATAGGTTCTACAAACGGGTGAAAGTGTGTTGGCAGATTTTAACGAGGGCAGCTCACACACACTTTCACGTCATCACCATCAGCACTAGCCAGTTCTACACACACACACACACACTTTTTCACATCAACACCAGGAGCCCCAGGCTGTGCTGGCAGTCCTTCAGTAAGAGCAGAGTAGTGGGCTTCCGGAGTCCCCAGTGTCCTCCTCAACAGACCAGCTGCTGACAGGGCCAGCCCTGGGCAACACACACACACACACACACACACACAAGCCCACGTCAGACTCTGAATGAAGAGGGAGAGGGCTCAGGAGTGAGATAGAGAGAGAGAGGGAGGGAGAGAAGGGGGGGGGGGGTTGTACATAAGATCTCCATGCTCAACATTCTCTTTTAGAACTCTTCAGTTTTTCCCTTGGAATGCACAAACAGATGAAAAGGGGGATTTTTTTAGAGTGAGAGTGAGAAAGAGAGTTGAGGGGGGGGGGGGTGAGGGTCCACAGAGAGACTGGTCACACATGGGTGCCTTTGTGTAGCTCCCACAGTGAATGCAGGCTGATTTGGGATCAGTGGAGGAGGAAGAAAGGAACAAAGACGCTTCTCTCTTTCGCTCCCAACGCCATTCAACCTGAAAGAGGAGAGAAGGGAAAAACCGCAGCAATGCTGCTGGGACTGCCTTGTGTGTGTGTGTGTGTGTGTGTGTGTGTGTGTGTGTGTGTGTGTGTCTGCTGCTGGGACTGCCCTGTCTTCATCCTCGGGCAGGACCATGATCCTCCACGACTTACACATCCTGTCGCTGTCCTCCCGAAAAAAAAAAAACACTTGTGAAAAACGCTCGAGCGGTTTTCGCACCGTTTGCGTATTTCCATTTAAAACACCAGGCGAGGTAGGGGGAAAAGAGCTCCACTCAGCGGCGAGGTAACCCGAGCCAAACACCACAACGTCAGTCATCTGAGCATCTTGGCAACATCATAGCACCTGGTTGTACAGCAGCTTCTGCGCACACACACACACACAGTCATCTGAGCGTCTTGGCAACATCATGGCACCTGGTTGTACAGCAGCTTCTGCACACACACACACACACACACACAGTCATCTGAGCGTCTTGGCAACATCATGGCACCTGGTTGCACAGCAGCCTCTGCTGTGAGCAACGCGAGACACCTAACGCGGCGGCGGGACGCTCACATCTGCTGCCAGCGGCCGCTTGATTGCTGACGGGGGTGACAACTTGTGGGATTGCCCCGTCTACGCATGGCATACTTAAGTGAAGCGTGGCTTTCAGTCGCGGTCGGCCATAATGCAACGAATGCATCAAAGTCAGCCACCACTGAAACCAAGACCACTCAAGCCTCTCTCTCTCGCTCTCTCTAGGAGTGTCTGTGTCCAACTCACAACTGGCTACTGTGCACTGTGTGAGCAGCAGAGTGCACACACACACACACACACACACACAGACAGACAGACAAAAACAATCACACAGACACACACCAGGCCAAATGATTTGTCAAGGAAAAGTCGAACTGCAACACCGCAAACTTCAAAGTGTCATTGCAGGCGTTCAAGCTTTAATAAACACAAGTGACGTTCCAAGTGCAGATTCCACTGGCCTCCTCCCACACAGCGGTCTAACAAACGCTCCGTCCACTCATCCGCTCAGCTCCAGTCCTGCGTAGACCTGAAGGTAGCCGAGTGGGTTCCCCACTCTCTCTGGTTTAACTTTGGAGATGCCACACACACACACACACACACACACCCAGAGACACACACACACACACACACACACACACACACACACACACACACACACACACACACACACACACACACACACACACACACACACAGCTGGTGACCAAATGAGTGGCGCACTGCTACGCTACGCTACGTGCAGTCAGGGTGGAGCCTGTTAGCAGCTGTCTGCCGCAGGTTAGAGGCCTTAGTGTGGCGTGTCACTCGGAGCGCAGGCGGGGGTGGGGGCGGGGGCGTGGGGGGGCGGGGGGGCTGGATGGGGTCCGGGCTGGCGCTGCTGCAGGAACAGGACCAGGCGTTGGCGCAGACTCAGGTTCTGTCCCGGTCTGGGCCAAGCTTTCACGGGTCTGCCGCGGCTGGTCCGCGTGACTCATTACTGCGGCCCCATTCGGCCGAGCCGGCCAATTTCACGGTGGGTTACAAATAAACTGCACTTTTGACCAGATCCCCCCCCCACCACCACCCCCACCCCTCCCAGCCCAGCCCAGCGCAGCACAGCAGTGGCGGGCCAGGACCAGCGCTGGCTTTAATTTGCCATTTCCTGCCCCAGCGTCCGCACGGCCTTGCCTCTGCTCCGCTCTGCTCCACACACACATTTGTTTTTGTTCAAAACTATTAAGACGGTTAATCTCGAACCATCTACGACCGGGAGGAGGGGAAAAACGCAGAGTTAAATTGGCCAACACGCCGATTATTTGAGCAAACTCGAGCGGGATAAAAAAGAGAGAGCCGTCCTTCCTTCTGCCATTTAATGTAATGTTTCCGCTATATAAAGGCTACGGCGGAACGTTAAAACTCAAACGGCTAAAGCAGGCTTCGCTGGACGCACTGCAACCATTAAAACGGGGAAAGGCAGCGCTGGAGCCAAGGCAATAAAAACGAAAGCAGAGAGAGAGAAAAAAAAACATCAAAATATGTTGTAATGTTTGAAAAGCCTGGACGTTTTGATATATATTTTTTTTACATCGTATTTTTCTGCGGAGGGAGCAGCCTCTGTCGGGTTCCAGATGGACGCAACTCACCTTCCCGCTGCCCCCAAATTGTTTTTTAAACAGAAAAAGATTGAAAGAAAACAGCCTTGTACTTGAGTGAAAAAAAACACCAAGGCCGTACACTGTTACAAAGTTTTTAAACACACACCAAATCCCTTACGATCATCTAAAAAATCTATGTTGTGTGTATTTGAATGTGTGAACTCATTAAACGAAGGCCAGGAATGAGAACAAGGGCTTGCCATGCATGGAAAATCCCCGTCAAAACTCACAGAAATATTGAAGGCAAAACATCCTCCTTTTTTAATAAACATCCTGCTTTTGAATTAAATCACATTGTTAAAGACAAAAGAGCAATAAAACATTGTAATGCGCTAAGCCTAC
>NW_027468837.1:36951393-36958893 GCF_046254945.1 Alosa pseudoharengus
TTTTGGAGAAGGTGCCATCACTCGCTCAGCCAAACCTGCAAGGATTCACTGTCTGCCTGTGACTGTCTCACTTGTTCGATCTCTCTCCCGCTCACACACTGGGAAAAAGGCTCATCTGTGTGTGTGTGTGTGTGTGTGTGTATAAGCACATGTGTGAAACATCTGTCTCACTCCAGTCTGATTAGAAAATTACACAAAATGCTACTGCCTGATGTCCTCTGCAGAAGGCATGTTTGATGGAACAGAAGGGTAGCTGTGTGTGTGTGTGTGTGTTTGTGTGTGTGTGTGTGTGTGTGTGTGTGTGAGATGCGATGCAACAGAGGTGGAGCACACAGGCACACACACACAGGCGCTCAATAACAAAGGAATGTAGGCTTGGCTGTTTGTCAGCGACACAGGAGAAAAAGCAAATAGATGATGCAGAACTAGAGACCAAAAAGAACAGAGAACGAAGGACCCCCCCCACACACACACCTCCACACATACACACCACACACACACACAGAAGAGAAAACTACAGCACAGCACAGACCTGCATGAAAGCATGAAGAGTACAGTTGTGCATGAAGAGTACATGCACAAAACCTGCTCTTTCTCCCTCTTCCAGTTTTACAGTTCAAAGTTTAGGATTGGAGTTTTTTTTCCCCTTTTGCTGCAACAACTCATGGAGGGAAATGTCATGGGGGGGGGAGAGAGGGAGTGTGAGAAAGAGAGCAAGAGAGAGAGAGGAGGAGGAAAGAGAGGAAAGAGAGGAAAGAGAGGAAAGAGAGCAAGAGAGAGGGAGGAGGAGGAAAGAGAGGAAAGAGAGGAAAGAGAGCGAGAGAGAGGGAGGAGGAGGAAAGAGAGGAAAGAGAGGAAAGAGAGCAAGAGAGAGGGAGGAGGAAGAAAGAGAGGAAAGAGAGCAAGAGAGAGGGAGGAGGAGGAAAGAGAGGAAAGAGAGCAAGAGAGAGGGAGGAGGAGGAAAGAGAGGAAAGAGAGCAAGAGAGAGGGAGGAGGAGGAAAGAGAGGAAAGAGAGCAAGAGAGAGGGAGGAGGAAGAAAGAGAGGAAAGAGAGCAAGAGAGAGGGAGGAGGAAGAAAGAGGGGAAAGTGGGAAAGAGTAAAAGAGAGAGGGAGGGAGAGAAGGCAAGTGAGTGAGAGTGTGAGTACACATACTGGGTAGGTGAGTGAGAGTGTGTGTGTGTGTGTGTGTGTGTGTGTGTGTGAGTGTGTGTGTGAAAGCTGAGGGGTTGCTCTGACGGAGGAATGTGGCGCATTAACAAAATAAACCCCTCGGCGCCTAGCAACGGGCCCTGTTATCTGTGCTGGTTGCGAGGACAGAGCCCGGCCTCGCCACAACAACAGCTGAAAAGAGCGCCAATAATTTCACCTAATTATACAGTTCTAGGCACTCCGCTAATCTACGGTTCCGCTGAGACCACCTCTCCTTTGGTTATCTGCACACAAAGACTTCGAGAAAACACACACACACAGACACTTCTACAGGTGACCACATCTGAGATGGACAGCCCCTCCCTCAACACCTGCCAAAAGTCTCAGACACACAGGATCTACCACTTCAGCTCCGCTCTGAAGAGTGGAGTCTAATAGAACCTCCACAGCTAACCCCAGCGGTGAAGTTATTTTCTCTACCCCTCTAACCTCTACCCCTCTAACCCCACACACACACATACACACACCCCGGTTCTACAAAACACTCATCCCTCATCTCCGCATCACAGGCCCGAACTCCAGTGACAAGCGTGCGCACACACACACACACACACACACACACACACCCTTATCCCGCATCAGAAGCCTATGACAACTATGCTTCAGCTGAGAGAAGCTAAATGGTTCGGTCACGCTTTACTGACACGTCACTGGCATGCAGGTGGACAGGCACACACACACACACACACACACACACACAGGTGTAGGAGAGCTAGTGGTGTGCAGGTGGGCCACCCCGGTGTCTGTCCCTTGAGTAAATGAGTGTGTGTGTGTCCACTAGGATTAGTCAGGCGCTCTCCAACACATGAGGATGTTCCTGTAAAGGCTGGACCACCTTCCAGCATGGCCCCGTCTCCCTTCTCTGCCCACACACACACACACACGCCTCCAACTCAATTGGTTAGGTGGAATATAAGAATATGCGTGTAGGTGTCTGTATGTGTGCGTTTATGAGTGTATGTAGGTGTGTGTGTGTGTGTGTGTGTGTGTGGTTATGAGTGTGTGTAGGTAAACATTTCCCTATTTACCACCACCCCTCCCACCAGGTGATGACAGAAGACGTCTGTTGTCCTGGTAATCGGTCTGTGCACTGACTCAAGCACTAGTTGTGTGTGTGTGTGTGTGTAGCCGGAGGTGTAAGCAGGCATGAAGGCTTGTCATATCCCGTAATGGGTGTATATAGCCACCATAATGGGAGGTCGCGGGGGAAACAGGCCTATAAATCAGAGCTCCAAGCCCGTGATTACACACATACACATTCACACACACACACACACACACTGCTCAGAGAGCCAACAGCCACTGATTACGGCTACAGAGCGAGACACCAGTGTGCAGAGTCCTGTAATCGCTTTTGGCAGGACGCTACACACACACACACTGCTCTGCACTGCTCGGGCATGCCTCGTCCCATCCCGCTCCTAAAACGCAGCGCCCGCGACCTCTGACCCCGCAGACGAGCAGCCGTGGGCTGTGAGGGGAGCATGCCCCGCCCCCGAGGAGGATTCTGGAAGAGCGTGCTCAAGAGGCGGAGCTTCAAAGGGGAGGGGGGGGGGGGGGGGGGGGCGGTGCTCTTCAGATGTTAGAGATAAAGAATGCATTTGACAGAGGGAGCAGAGCAAATTAACACACACACACACACACACACACACTTTTGCCTTTTAATTGGGACGGACGAGAAATAGGACTGAACATGCCTTTGCTGCAGGGACTAAAAATCAGCTCGCTATAGATATAACACACACACACACACACACACTAAAGGGAGCTCCCATAGCATAATGAATTGGACTGAAAGTGCTTGATGTTGTTTCTCTAACGTTCTGTTTGTTCCAATATCAGCACATTTTCTTTGGCACTTGCACAAGAAAGGGTGGAGTGGAAAAGGAAAGAGGCGTGTGTGTGTGTGTGTGTGTGTGTGTGTATGTGTGTGTGTATGTGTGTGTGTGTATGTGTGTGTGTATGTGTGTGTGTGTGTGACAGTGAATCATCACACTGTCCTGTTCCTGCACGTATGCTTAACTCTGCAGACACAAATGGCAGCTGCTTGACTCCACTCTAAAGAACCATGCCGTCTGTGTGTGTCTGTGTGTGTCTGTGTGTGTCTGTGTGTGTCTGTGTGTGTCTGTGTGTGTGTGAGAGAGAGAGAGTGAGATACATAGATGGGTGTGTAACTGTTCCAAAAATAGGCACAGGTGCGATGAGAAAGGGGAAAAAAATGCTGAAGACTCAAGCCTTCCACAAACCGCTTCACACACCCTTAAAGAGAGTCTGCATCAGGACAGGGCAGGCATACCTGGTCAGGCGGGGTGTGTGTGTGTGTGTGTGTGTATGAGGGGCAGAACGCACTGGAGTGTGTCTGCTGGCTGATCTGCCCTCCCGACACACTCGGCCGTCTGGAGTTAGCCACTTTTGAGGGGTGTGTGATGGGAGTGTGTATGATCCGGGGATGTGGGACTTTGATCCAGGGGTGTGTGAGCGCTGGATTTAGTGGTCTCCAGCGGCCTGGCCTGGGATGGGGGGGATTGTGCACGCCGATCAGCACCTCTCCGAGCTCGGACTTCCAGAGACTTCCAGAGAGAGTCCAGCACTCCGGTCCAACTCCCCAGAGCAGAGTCTACTAATGCACTCCGATTTTTCCTACACACACACACAAAATCCACTAATGCACTCCGATTTCCCTACACACACACAGTCGACTAATGCACTCCGATTTCCCTACACACACACACACAGTCCACTAATGCACTCCGATTTCCCTACACACACAGAGTCCACTAATGCACTCCGATTTCTCTACACAAACACACACAGAGTCCACTAATGCACTCCGATTTCTCTACACAAACACACACAGAGTCCACTAATGCACTCCGATTTCTCTACACACACAGAGTCCACTAATGCACTCCGATTTCTCTACACACACACACACACACAGTCCACTAATGCACTCCGATTTCCCTACACACACAGAGTCCACTAATGCACTCCGATTTCTCTACACAAACACACACAGAGTCCACTAATGCACTCCGATTTCTCTACACACAGCCTGGATCAGGCTTACTGAGAGTCAGACACAGAGAGAGAAGAACAGGACAGAAAGAAAAGTGAGAAAAAAAGACAAGGAAGAAAAAAGAAAGAAAGAAAGAAAAGAAAGAAAGAAAGAAAGAAAGAAAGAAAGAAAGAAAGAAAGAAAGAAAGAAAAGAAAGAAAGAAAGAAAGGCTGGTTTTGATGTACAATGAGTTGTTTCCGCCGGAGATAGAAGGTAGCATGTCTTGGACTAGGAGCTTCATTAACCATCTTACATTTTACAAAGCATCCATTTTATGGAAACGTTTTCTCTACTACCAGGTGGGGACTCCTCTGTGCCTGCCAGACAGTTATTAGCAGGAGTATGTGTGTGTGTGTGTGTGTGTGTGTGTGTGTGTGTGTGTGTGTGTGTGTGTGTGTGTGTGTGTGTGTGAGACTTTAGCGTACCCTTTCAATTAAATGCTGCTGCAAAGTAGGTTAAGAAATAGACACCTTGTTCCCAAGTCTCTTGTGGCAATGTTGACAAACGGGTTTACATGTGTGAACGCAGCGGCAGCCACACGTGGAGCGTTGCAGAGCGATGTGGAGCAGGAGCTCCCTCAACTACAGCAGTCAGAAAAAGAAAAGAAAACAGAATAAAACGACTCCGATGACAACTTTAACCCGTATTCATGAACGTGATATACAGCACCGCTCCCTCTCTCTCTCTCCACTCCTCCGCTGTTCCATCCATCATTCTCCCTCCCTCTTCCTCATTCACTCACTCGCTCTTGATCGCTCTCTTCCTCTCTCTCTCTCTCTCTCTCTCTCTCTCTCTCTCTCTCTCTCTCTCTCTCTCTCTCTCTCTTTTCTAACCTAGTCATATTTCTTTGTTTCAACACTTTAGAGTTTTATGTCGAAATTCCTAATAAGAACGACGCCCCTCAGATGTGCTAGTGAATTATTCTTTTTTTTTGTCTTGTCTTGCACCTGCAGCAACCACACACACACACACACACACTTGTTTGAGTTTTACAGCAGCTTACCAAGTTAATAAGTCTTTATCATGTTAAGCCCGATGTGGGTCTATTTATACAAGTCCCACAAACCCTGTTTCAGCAGCCTTGCGTCAGCTCACAGGGAGAGGAGAGGAGAGGAGAGGAGAGGAGAGGAGAGGAGAGGAGAGGAGAGGAGAGGAGAGGAGAGGAGAGGAGAGGAGAGGAGAGGAGAGGAGAGGAGAGGAGAGGAGAGGAGAGGAGAGGAGAGGAGAGGAGAGGAGAGGAGAGGAGAGGAGAGGAGAGGAGAGAGAGAGAGGAGAGGAGAGGAGAGGAGAGGACGGCTGCTGTGATTAGGGAAGATTGGGGGGGGGGGGGGCAGTGGAGGTTGACACATATACCCCACACCCCCTCTGCCTCGCCCCAGGCTACTCAAATACTATCAGTCCCTCTCTCTCCCTCCATCATTCTCTTTAGTATTCCCTAAGCAAAGCGTAATGAGTGAAGATAGACACCAAACCAGCATCCAGTGCACTGCCTCAACTCAGTTCCACACACCACCACACACACCACCACACCACACCACCACAACCACTACCGCACAGTGTGTGTGTGTGTGTGTGTGTGTGTGTGCGTTCTGGGACCTGACTGCAAACAAACAGGAACTACACACACTTCTCCAGAAATGTGAAAGCTGCACAATTAAGAGGAAAACTGCGAGAGACAATAATCTAGTTAAAAAATGTCACAGTCGGAGAAATCGAGTGCTTAAATCAACATGTTTCTTCTGCTAATTGTGAAAAGATTAATGGGTGTGTTTCGGTTTTTCCTCTGAAGGAAAGAGTGAGTCGGCGTGCGGAGAACCGTTGGGTGGCCATTTGTACCCCGATGACAAACATTCACTTCGTTTATTTGTTTGTGCAACAGAAAAAGAATCGCCTTCAGCGAATCAAGCGCGCAGCACACTAGCAGCGGAAGGATAGGGTGTATTTACATTAGCCACTCACATAGCAATGCTGGGCAAAGGCCAGGTGTGTGTGTGTGTGTGTGTGTGTGTGTGTGTGTGTGTGTGTGTGTGTGTGTGTGTGTGTGTGTGTGTGTGTGTGTGTGTGTGTGTGTGTGTGTGTGTGTGTGTGTGTGTGTGTGTGTGTGTGCGTGTGTGTGCGTGTGTTTGAATGGGCCAGCAGGCCCTCAGGATACACACACACTCATATACACACACACTACAGCTTTATAGACAGAAAAATGCCCTTTCCACACACACACACACACAGAAATGGCACTTCCTCCAGATCGGAGTCTCAGGGGCCAGACGGGGGAAATGGGCAGGTACTATATGCCTGCACACACACACACACACACTCAGGCAGGGGAAATGGGCAGGTACTGTATGTGTACACACTAACAGGCCAGCCTACACCCCAGGGAAGAGACCCAGCAGAAAAGAGCTGAGTGTGTGTGTGTGTGTGTGTGTGTGTGTGTGTGTGTGTGTGAGTGAGAGAGGATAGGAGAGAGACAAGAGAGTAGAAACAGAGAGATTGTGTCCAAACTCTTGAGTGTCTCCTGCCAGATTTAACCTTGCACTTCCCTTAGAACCCTGCAGCGGCCACTTCAAAGGGGTACACACACACACACACACACACACACACACACACAACACAGCGATCCATTAGAGAGCAGCCCTGTGCTCAGCTCAGGAATGGCCTGACAGTAAAGGAAAAGATTGTCGTTTGAAGACTGCTTAGCGGCGCACTTATGCATTCCCTTTTTTTTTCCCTCCTTTTTTACGAGGGTCGACAATCTCTCCCCGTCTCTCTCTCTCTCTCTCTCGGCATAAGGGCCCTCTGCTCTGCTGGTCTGTGTTGTCAGTGGTGTGTGTGTGTTGTGTCCAGTTGTGTACAGCCTCTGTGTGTGTGTGTGCGCAGGGTGGACGTGTACGTGTGTATGTGCGAATGTCCTGTGTGTGTGAACAGGAAATCAATGGATTCATGAAAGACCACACCAGCTGTGATAGTTCCACACAAACACGTGATGGCTGATGGGGTGTGTGTGTGTGTGTGTGTGTGTGTGTGTGTGTGTGTGTGTGTGTGTGTGTGTGTGTGTGTCTGTGTGTTTCTAGGCCGATGCAGGTGAGTTTCATTACTGCAATGGATCATTCAGACCAAATCTCTTCTGCTAGACGCACCGCTTCAAAGGGAATTAGCTGTGTGTGTGTGTGTGTGTGTGTGTATCCCGACTAAACACTGCTGACCAGAGCACTTGTTTTTCTCACTCTAGGC
>NW_027468837.1:36963893-36966393 GCF_046254945.1 Alosa pseudoharengus
GTTGAAAGAAAAATCTTTGTTAAACTGCTCTGCATGCCAATTAATATCGGCGGAATTAGCAGGGACCGCGTACGGCTAATGTGACACGTGCGATCATTAATAGAATAATTCATGGGCCGTATAAATAAATTCATAAGGTAATTCATTTGAAACAGGGATGCCTTCAATTCAATTTACAAAAATAGCCCCAGTGCCTTCTTGTCCTGGCCAGGCAGGAACAGTAATTGCACATCTGTGAGCTTTGTTATGAGGTGTCAAAACTCAAAAAAAGAGGGAAACCAAACAGAAAGCTGTTGGCTTTTTTAAAAGCGTTAACCATTTCACCCGTCTCATTCAGTATTAATAAGACAAGTGCGCTCTCTGAAACTGCCCTGGTCGCGCGGCTCCATTAGCATGTGTTGTGATGATAAACCAGCAGCAAGCACATCTATTCAATTTCACCAAAGGTGCTTAGAAAATTCTTTAAAAAGGAAAAAAAAAAAGCCACACTCATTTTTAATTCTTCCCCAGCACTGAACTGGCGCCATCTTTGTCTCATTACTAAACTTATTACACGTCATTAAAACACAGCTAGAACATACAAAAAAAATAAAATTACACACACACACACACACACACACACACACACACACAAATCTCCACTCTATTCTCTTCTTTTTCTTAGGGCTTTCTCTCCGTGGGTGTGTGTGTGTGTCTGTGTGTGTGTGTCTGTGTGTGTGTGTGAGTGAACTCGTGCATGTCGTGTGGATGGGTGTGCGTGTGAGTCTATGCAAAAGTGACACAAAAAAAGAACAATATAATTGGAGAAATGTAGGCAGTAATAATAGGTATTCAGAAAATGATAATTCATATTAAACAGGGAGCATAGAGTCAGTCTCATTTGCATCTTTTAGATTATATGCATTTCAAAAGTCATTTCCGCAGGGCATCTGAATGACACTAATTCCCAGGCGCCTCCCGCTACAGACCTCAAACTATCAAACACTCAAACATTTAAAAGACGATGAAAAAAAAAAAAACGGGACTGCCACATTTGCAAGGGGAGATTTCAAGGTTAAAGTATTTAAATGCATTTTTTAAAGTTCTGTCTTGGTTGGTTAAAGTTGCTCCAGTTTCCGAGTAAGAGTTCTATCTTTCAGCGCACCTCATTTTCAAATGACTCCAACCTCTCCCTCGCTCACACACACACATTTTACGCTGGAAGGAAAAAGCTCTTTTCCTGAAACCTATATGCTGGAATAGCACTTAGAAAATAATTGTATGATTTTATAATGGAGCAGAAGGCATTCACGTCAAATTGGACCTCAGTGACCAGTGTGTGTGTGTGCGTGTGTGTGTGTGTGTGTGAACATATAGCAGTAATCCAGCTCCTGTGCTGCAGAGACTGTTTAACATGAAGATGAAGAGAGCGACACAAACAGGAGCACAAAGAGAGAGAAAAGGAGAGAGAGAGAGCGAGCGAGAAAGAAAGAAAGAGAGAGAAAAAGAGAGAGAGAAAGAAAGACAGGAGAGAGAGAGAGAAAAGGAGAGAGATCCCTTTTGAGGAAAAAAGCAGGAGAAAGAAAAGAAAACAAAAGGGAGGAAGAGTGAGGTCAGGGAAGAGTGTGTGTGTGTGTGTGTGTGTGTGTGTGTGTGTGTGGATCTGCAGCGGGAGTGGAAAAAGGGCCTCTGGATGCAATGGAGGACATTCTTCTTTTATTAGGGAATATGGGGAGAGCAGAGCGGAGAGCAGAGGAGAGGAGCGGCACAGAGCCCCGACCAAGCTTCTGATTCATGACGTCTGGAGAACCTCTGGATCAGACAGACACAGCACAAGCTGCATGAATGAACAAGATGGACCCCACCTGTTTAGTCCACAGTTAGTGTTGGCCCTTACACAGAGGCGGTGTAAAGTTTAAACATATGGAGACAGAGAGAGAGGGAGGAGAGAAGGAGGGAGGGAGAGAGAGAGAGAGAGAGAGGGAGAGAGATAGAGAGAGAGAGAGAGAGAGAGAGAGAAACAGAGAGGGTGTGAGTCGGACAGAGAGAGAAAAACAAAGAGAGTGAGAGAGAAAAAGAAGGAAAGAAAAAGCAAGAGAGAAAGAGGGAAGAGAGAGAGAGAGAGAGAAAGAAAGAGAGAAAGAAAAAAGGATAATACTCATGTTTGTGGTGAGCGTTACAATCCTCTAAACATAAGCCTCTAAATATTTAAATCTGAGATTAGCTCATTATACATTTATAGCCGTTGTGCTACAAGTGCAAACAGTTTTGTTTGTGGGACGGCACCATTTAATCTCCATGGGGAAGCAACGCCACTAAACAAAACAAAGCAAAACTCAACAAGCAGACAACACAAATATTACTCTAGTGCCAAACACAGACACACAGTAGCAACAACAATAAATAAAGAATAATAGACATGCTCTCATACAACATACTTGAGGCAGCGTTTTGACAGAGCTAACAAGAAATCTGCAGCTCAGAGGCAGTAAAACATGTGCACACAC
Organism: Alosa pseudoharengus; assembly: GCF_046254945.1. Lineage (NCBI taxonomy): Eukaryota > Metazoa > Chordata > Actinopteri > Clupeiformes > Clupeidae > Alosa > Alosa pseudoharengus. The sequence continues at coordinate 36,966,380 of NW_027468837.1, forward strand.
ACACACACACACGC
>NW_027468837.1:36973893-36976003 GCF_046254945.1 Alosa pseudoharengus
TCACAGCGGACAAAGAGCGGTCCCAGGTGCTGACGTCAGCCTCCCACTCTACGCCGCCGCCACCGCGACGCACACGACCTCTCTCCAGGACCTGTCACACACACACACACACACACACACACACACACACACACACACACACACACACACACTGTGGCTGCGGAGGAGGAGAAGGAGGCAATTACGTTGATTGAGAGTAATTTAGCCATGTAAGCTGAAACCAGCGCTGGACAACTTGGAGAAAACGGCAAGATCAGAACCCGGAGCCAATCTTAACGAGGCTGCTGCTGTGTGTGTGTGTGTGTGTGTGTGTGTGTGTGTGTGTGTGTGTAGGGGGTTAAAAAGCTGGATGTGAGACACTGCAGATGTGCATCTATTTCAGATTTATTTGCAAAATAAAACCATCAACATTTCGCTCTATTCTGCTAAGTTATGCATAAGGTGTGTGAAGAACAGGAGGTCAAAGAGTTGGCACTGTACTGGGGCATTCCAGCCAAGCGCTGTGTGTGTGTGTGTGTGTGTGTGTGTGTGTGTGTGTGTGTGTGTGTGTGTGTGTGTGTGTGTGTGTGTGTGTGTGTGTGTGTGTGTGTGTGTGTGTGTTTAGGTGCAAATAGTTGGAATTCCACCTGATGAACTGATGTAAATACAGCAAGACACGCTATTAAAAAGAAATGTGGACTTTAGCGGCTACCACACACACACACACACACGAGTGTGAGGCAGTCTCTAATCCCCTGGCGTATTCAGCGCTTTCCCATGGGATCCCAAGCTCCACTCTTCAAAGAAGCACAAGCATGAGAAGAGGAGGAGAAGAAGAAGAAACAGAAAGAAGAAAAAAAACAGCGTTCAGACTGGACGGCCTCTTGGACTACTGGCGGATTAACACCAACACAGATTGTTACCTTTGGAACAAAGAGTGCTTCAAATCATCCTGAGAAAGGAACACTCGCTCTCGCGCACACACACACACACACACACCACTGAGTGGTCACATGCGTGTGTGAGTAGCGGAGACTCCTGGGAAAAGGCCAGGTATCTGACACTGTGAATGAGAAAGACGAGCGGAATGTGGCTCCGCGGCGAGCGTCGTCGTGGCGACGGGGACACCAAAAAGCCTTTGATTGGAGCGGGAGCTCGATAAAGGTCACGCGAAGGGTGACGCATTTCACAGAGAAATATTTGAGCTGGTCAAACACTCCTAGCACACGCCTCATACACACCAAACTAATCAACACAGTCCACTTCAACACTACAATACTGTCTAATAAACTCAACACACACACACACACACACACACACACACACACACACACACAAACTCAATCCATGTATTTATTACAGTTTGGTGCTGTGTGCTTAAAGGCATTTCAGCATAACACACACACACACACTGGAGAGGAATCATTGCTTAACAAAGGCAGGTGTGGAGGATCCATCAATCAGAAGCATCTGCCACCCTGTCACTTTGTGTGTGTGTGTGTGTGTGTGTTTGTTGCATAGTGGTGGGAAAATGAACATGTCAAAGTGAGCGGGAGAAATGGAAATATATGGGGGGAATGCGACTGCAGTGGATGGAGACATTGCCAGAGAATTACGGATTAATTGGGTATCATTTCTGATTTATTCATTTGGAACACGAGGAGGCGTGCAGCGACTCTTAATTGCTTAAAATCACCACTCCGCAGCAACTTGTTCAATTTTTAAAAACGCTGCGCATGGGAGAAATCAAAGCCACTGTTGCATTTACACGCCCGGCATATTTATTTATTCATCAATTAATACTAATTAAAAACAGGCTTGTTGTACACGCTGGGAAAACATAAAGCAACTGTGGGTTGGTGTGTCTTTTGTGTTTCATTGTAAAGCCAAATCCCCCTAGCTCCACAGGCCAGATTACACACTGTGTGTGTGTGTGTGTGTGTGTGTGTGGGGAGCAGTAGTAGAGAGGAGCTGTTTTAGCTTTTAGCTCGACTCTCTGTCTGTGATGAATTAAAAATTAAAACTAAATATATAAATCTGCTATATACAGATGTGAAGCACTAGGCTACATCACAAAGGAATATCAGACCAATGGAAATAAAAACATAAAAACTAATTAATTTTTCTGACT
>NW_027468837.1:36976201-36978701 GCF_046254945.1 Alosa pseudoharengus
TAATTAACAGATAGCAGTTCTAAGGCCCTGGCAGCTATGTTAGCAGCCAGCATGACAGCCAAGAATAGGAGTGTGTGTGTCTCTGTGTGTGTGTGTGTGTGTGTGTGTGTGTGTGTGTGTGTGTGTGTGTGTGTGTGTGTGTGTGTGTGTCTTCTCTGCATCATGGCCAGAAGATAACACCACCTCCACGCCCCTACAAAAGAGCTTTAATTTACCTTTAAAGCCACAAAGAGTAGGGGGGCAGTCTCTCTCTCTCTCACACACAAACACACACACACAGACACAGGTCCACTCTGCTTACTGCGATAAGCCATTTAGTACAAACTGTAAATGAGAACACAAGCCATTCAAATGGGGAACAGAATGAAGAGAATTGGGCTCGTTAAGAATGACAGAGAGGCAGTGTGTGTGTGTGTGTGTGTGTGTGTGTGTTAGTGTTTGTGTGTGAGATAGCACATGAGATAGCACATGAGATACAGACACAAACACACACACACACACACACATCAGTTTATATGTATCCATGTCTTATCTATTGTATGTTCTGTATTGTATTGTTTGATGTCCTGCTTTGGCAATGCAAAGAAATATTTGTCATGCCAATAAAGCTACATTGAATTGAGTTGAATTGAATTGGAGTGAGTGAGTGAGTGAGTGAGTGAGTGAGTGAGTGAGTGAGTGAGTGAGTGAAGGGAGATAAGTGAGATTGTGTGTGTGAGAAAGAGAAATAGGGAGAAAAAGGGAGAGCGTGTGTGTGCGTGCTTGCGTTGGTCCCTGAAGGGCATCCAAATCTTCTGTCACTCATTTTCTCGTCCATTGGTCAATTCTTCCACAGTTGCAAGAGCAGAGAGTAGCCCACACACACACACACCCTACTCCTCTCTTTTCCTCCGTGGTCGCCTGATCCTGCAGTAACGTCAGCACTGACTCTATTAAAACAGTATGTGGCAACCCCCCCGCCCGCCCCCCCTCTTTCTCCCTCTCTCTCTCCATGGCATGCACTTGCTCGTGTGTGCATGTGTGTATTTCTGCTATAAGTGGGACAGAGGGAAACATTTTGCACTTTGAGCAGTTTTAATACACAGTGATAGAGATCAGAGAGAGAGAGAGAGAGAGAGAGAGAGAGAGAGAGAGAGAGAGAGAGAGAGAGAGAGAGAGAGAGAGAGAGAGAGAGAGAGAGAGAGAGAGAGAGAGAGAGAGAGAGAGAGAGAGAGAGATTTATCAGAGACAGATCAGACTCTTGTCAAGGGAAACGGAGATAAAGTCACTTTCTAACTACACCAATCGATGAAACACACTCATTTACAGCACCAGCCAATTTCAGTTCCGCCTCAAAGACTAGGCAATGCAGTTTGTGGAGGTGTGTGTGTGTTCTTTCTAATTTAGTATTCCTCCCATAACACACACTTGACACACACTGTTGAAGCTCCCAGCAGTACGCAGGGTATTTAATCTCATGGTTAGTGTGGGGGCCTCAGAGACGAGACAGAAACCCGGGACTGGCTACAGTGGCCTATCCATATGACCTCTGACCTCCAGGGGTCAGCTCTTGGATGCCATCTTGATTTACATCTTTATACACAACACAGCATGGACATCAGCACATAGTCCACACACACGCACACACTACCGACAGGACTACAGATCAGAGGCAGAGAAGTGGAGGAGTGGGATGTGTGTGTGTGTGTGTGTGTGTGTGTGTGTGTGTGTGTGGCGGGAGTGGCTGGCCCTTAGCGAAGCTGAATGAAATAAAAGCTACTCGTCCAGCCCATAATAATCGATGGGAGCGGAGCCACTTAGGCACCTCCACTCAACTGCTGCTGAATATTCATTTGCTTTGGAATTCATCCGCGTTCGTGCGTTCGTGCTGGCGTGCGTGCGTGCTTCATCTGCGGTCACGCCGCTTCACGCTGTAAACCCTATCACCGGCAGAGGCCAACTCCAAAGGTTAGCTCATTTGTAAATAGGAACATAATCCACAAGAGCCCACATGAGACTGTGAATGGGCAGGTGTGTGTGTGTGTGTGTGTGTGTGTGTGTCCCTGGAGTGCATTTGTGTATGTGTGTTTAGAGCAGTGAAATGATGTGTGCAGTGTTTCCCACAGAATTGAATTCTATTTGTGGTGGTAGGTTTGCAGAATTAACTTGAATGCAACAGTTTTTAACAAATTAGCGCAGCGTGGTTATGATGCTAACCAGATTTAAGCACAATTTAGTACAACCAGGAAAATCATTGTGTGGTGGTCAATGTTGATATTGTGTTGGGCCGCCACAAATAAGTCAATGTATGGGAAACACTGTGTGTGTGACCATATGCAGGGCCAGCAGTGTAAAAAAATAAAAAAAAAAAATAAATAAATAAATAAATAAATAAATAAATAAATAAATAAATAAATAAAAAAAAAAATAAAAAAATATATTTATTGTGACGCCCCCCCCCCCCGCCCCATGCCAGTGGGCATCGGTCCACAGAGGTCAGGCCCAGGCCACAGAGGTCACC
>NW_027468837.1:36981201-36986201 GCF_046254945.1 Alosa pseudoharengus
AACGCCAGTATAGACATGAACTCTGAACTACACAGACATATGCCATGCAAACACACACACACAGACTCCCCCACTGACACTCACACACACAAACACGAAATGTAATACTTTCATAGAGAAATATGGAAGCAGTAAAAAGATCAAAACATTCTGACACATCTACCTTCTCTGCCACATATGTATATACACTCCCCAGCGCGCACACACACACACACACACCCTTGCGTTACCTTTAACTCTTTCAGCAGGGCTGCACTGGAGGATAATGACGGGATTGGAAAAGAGGGCAGAGGCCTGATCATCAAGTGTGTCAACAGCTCCACACACACACACACACACACACACCTTCCTTCAAAAGTTGAAACGCTGCACGAGAGAGATAGATGGGGGGCAGGGGTAGAGGGAGGGAGGGAGAGATAGATAGATAGATAGATAGAGAGAGAGAGAGAGAGAGAGAGAGAGAGAGGGAGGGGGAGATGGAGGAGAAGAAACTTTCCATAGTGAGTTAAAGTAAAGGGAGGACATCTGGTTGCTTTTGCAGGAGTGGGGAACATTTCTTTATTCTGGATTTAAAAATGTTTTAAAAAATAATTGCTTTAAAATGCAGACTAATCTCTCCTGCATATGTAAAAAACACACTAAGAGCCAGACACTCATCAGTAGACTGCATAGCCTCACACACACTGTATAGCCTATACCCACTTATGCAAATGCTCACACACACACACACACACAAGAGGAGTACATTCAATCCTCTCACTTCCTCCCTCTTGCGTGCACACACACACACACACAGGAAAGGAGCGGAGTACATGTCTCCTATTTAGTAGACTAAAACGGAGGTGTGTTTGATGGCGTTCGAGTGGCGGGTGCTTTGGCCAATGACACGCTCTGATGGCTGCCAACCCGACTGGTACCCGGGGTTTCTCATTGTAATTGGACCCAATCTGGGCGGCATATGCCACTTGTCCTGTAGTGCCAGCTTGACCCCCCCCCTGCCCATGTAGCCGTGCCAAGCCCACGCCAGGCAGCCCCCACTGGAGGAAAAGCCCCCACTTCATTAGGAAAGTAAACACAAGTGCTGTGTGAAGTGTCTAATTAGTCCGCTAATTACTGCGCGCTCGTTACTAATGCAAATTAGATTACGCTGCTTAACTTCCTCGTGTCCACAACACCGCTGTTAATTGGAGCCTTTTGAAATTAAATTACTGGCTAATTAGCATATCAAAACCATTAATTCTGAGCCAGAAAGGGAAAAAACAACAACAAACGCCAAGTTTTGCTAATGAGTTTTGCTAATTGAATATGTACGTTCAATATTGAGCTTCTGCCAAGCACTGGCTACTCGGCTGTGTGTGTGTGTGCGCTTGTGTGAATTCAGACGGAAACAGAAAAATGCCACGCGCCTTCACAGAGCTAGGCATAATTCAGAAGTGTTGCATATCTCAAACGCCTGTGTCAATATTGTGCTGGTGAAACACCACTAATTGCATGTTGCGCTCAGTCAATGAAACAAATAGAGACGGAGGGCCTTTTACATTCTGGCACTCATTCAGAGAAGGGAGAGGCACTAACTGCTCCACACACACACACACACACAGCTCTTGTCCTTATGAGGAGAGGCCTCACACACATAAGTGCATTTAAACTAACTGCTCCCCACACACACACACACGGCGTGTCTTCTCATGAAGAGAGGCATCACACACATAAGCTCATTTCAGCGCCAGACGCAATTCATCTCTGCTACTTGTCTCTGGCAGCTAAACAGAGACAAACACCTCGCTCGGTCTTAAACTGCTAATCACTGCACCCCCCCCCCCCCCCCCCCCACACACACACACACTTATCGGCTCCCAGCAAGCGTTCAGGAAGCTGACCTGGAGGAGGCCGTCTTTGGTGGCTTGAGGAACAATAGCAGCCTCTCCATCCCACAGATGGAGCATCGCTTTATAGGTCTCCTCCTATAGCCTACATTTAATGCTATCCAATTAGCTGCACAGTCAGCACACACACACACACACACACACACACACTTCTCCTTCCTTTAAATTGGCCACCGACTTCAAAAACGCCAATTACCATTCAAGTTATAATCAATTACCCAACGTTAGAAACTTTTCTGAACACGTATGGTAATACGTTCATACCTTTTGCCCATCCATCAAAAATGACTACACCCAAACTAATAGAACTTCTCACCACTTATAATTCAAATAACCTAATGGGTCGGGGGAGGCCTTAAGAAATCTCACAAGCCATTTCTGCTTTAAATGTAAACGACTTACAGATTGAATTGAACACTTAACACTACCCCCCCACCCCCCCACTGTCTCACCCAAAATATCCATCCGATTAGAACGGGGTGAATGCGCCCATTCATGTATGAGCCGCTTACCCTAACTTCAGATTTAATACACTCTCCATCTTCTCGCTAGAACGCAACGCTGATGGAGGACTGCAAAAAGAAGCGGAAAAAGCGAAAGAAACGACTCCTGAAATTGAGAGGTAGCCGCACAAAAAAATGAAATAAGCATGATAATTAGATGTAAAGATATTAGAATTCCTTTAAGGGGATGCATTGAAACCACCGCACTACAATATTTGCCCTAATTGTCAGAATTACCATATTAACCAGTTACCATTTGAGTAAGTTGATTAAAAAATTGATTATTCGTCTATTTCTTTTAGGAGTTTCTTAATCAAAATCTAACATCCTTGAAAAATTAATTTGAAGGCACACTTATCAGTTAATTAAATCTGGTTGGAAGTCATTTCGCTGTGAAGAGTGATTAGACGGCCGGCTCTGTTCGTTTCTGTTCCTGCCGTGTGACGTTAGGAAACTTTTCAATGCCTCGTCAAACATTAAAAATAAGAAGAAGAATGGAATTTCTTTGAAGGGCTGTTTCTTTCTTTTTTTGACCCCCCCCCCCCACCACGCTTCCCCTCCTCGTTGCCCCAACCCCCCCCCCCCCCACGCTTCCCCTCCTCGTTGCCCCAACCCCCCCTCCTCCTCCCTCTCTCTCTTCTCCGACTCTCTGATAAATTGCACTATACCCAAAAGATCGCTCACTCTTACATTCTCATTAATGGACAAGAGAAGGAGAGAGGAGGAGAGAGGGGGAAGAGAGAGGGGGAAGAGAACGAGGAGGGAGGAGAGGGGGGGTGGGGGGACAGTAGAGCTATATGTCTAGCTGGTGGGGTGTGTGTGTGTGTGTGTGTCCACAGACACTAACGCGCTTCTTAGAGTGAGGCATACAGCGAGCCCCCCCGAGCCAGATGTAATATTCCCTGCGCGCACACACACACACACACGCCCCTCGCCATGATCTTCAGCGGCGGTTCCGGGGGAGAACCGTCGGGGGAACCATCAGCATGAAAAAAACAGGCGCGCAGCCGGCAGCAGAATAAAGGTTCCGTAAAGGAACGTGGGCGAGGAGGCGGAGCCTCTGTCATGGCCGCAAAATGTGGAACGTGCAATATCCATATTTTTAAATCTCCCTACAGAGAATAAAGTCAGCTGATAGATAAGGTGCTACCTTTAAGAGAAGGGCCGGAAGAGAAGCAGACTTTCAAAGCATGCGCACACACACTCACTCATTCTCATCCTCCCCCTCTCCTCTCTCTCACACACACTCACACACACACACACGCGCATCAGAGACTGGGGAGTTTTTTTTCCAGACAACCTTGGGCTGAGTTGATGAAGACTAAACACAAGATGTGAAACACACACACACAAAAAAAACATAATACAAAAACTCAACTTTTCCTTTTTTCCAGCCAGCTATGCGGCATCTCTCACCTGCGTTTCTTAAGTGCACCACGCGGTCACACACCCATCACACACTTGGGAATCTGTGTGAGTGTGTGTGTGTGTCAGATCTGAGCAGATTGGGGTGTGTCATGTTTCTGTTTTGCTAGGACTGCTGATATGTCTGTGTATATTTGCATATGTGTGCCTGGAGTGTGTGTACGTCCAAGATCCATAATCTTACTTTAACATGTCATAAGCAGAGCTGTGGTCACCTCTCTCCACACACACACACACAGACACACACACACACACACACACACACACACACACACAGTGACCCTGGGAAGGAGCATGGTGAATTAGCCTGATTAGGCGTTTTATTGGATGATTGGGGGGAGGTCTGATGATGAAGACCCCAGACCCCGGTTCACGTCCAATCAATCAGCGCTCCTCTCCATGAGAGAAAACTCTGCACCTCCTGCTCACTGCACCTCCTGCTCACTGCACCTCCTGCTCGTGGCACTTTCTCCCTCTCCTCTCTTTCCAGTCACTCATGTTCTTCCCTCCCTCTCCTCTCATCATCCCTTTTTCTTTCTCTCTCTCCCCCCCTCTGTCTCTCTCTTTTTTCCCCACAATTAACCCGATGGGGAGGAGCCCAAAAGAAAAATTCAAATTTGCAGCTCAGACACACACACACACACACACACACACACACACACACACACACAGCCCATCCCTCCTGACCAACCTGCCGCTCTAATAAATTTGGGGCTGTGGAGGCAAGGGGCTGAGACGCGGCACGACGTGGTGTGTGTGTGTGTTTGGGGGGGGGGGGGGCAGCAGCATCCTCAGGGCTGATCTTGACCCCGTGCTCACAGGTTCAAACTGGTTACTCTAGAACAAGCCCCCTTCCCATTAGCCTGCAAATTGGGCCGCTCCCTTTAACTCTAACAATATGCTAATAATGGACCCCACTAGGGGGGGGGGGGGGTAGTCTCCAGACAGTGGTACTATTTGAGGGGGGGTTAAAAGACGACATTAGGGAGGTGGTGTGTGTGTGGGAGAGCAGGACAGGGGAGTGTTTTTGAAATTAGCCGTGCCAACGCGAACAGAGCCTGTGTGCTCACGCCACAGCGCACATAGGGAAAGGCGCCACACACACACACACACACACACACACACACACACACACACACACACACACACACACACACACACACACACACACACACACACACACACA
>NW_027468837.1:36996201-37006201 GCF_046254945.1 Alosa pseudoharengus
GTCCGCGGTGAGGCAAGTGATTGAGGTTGATAACAGGAAATGTGTTTTTGGTCGCACAATTTAAGTGAAATAAAACCCAGACAAGAGTGACTTTATCTCATTATCAACGCAAAAGCGAGGAGATACTGTGGGGCCCTGTTTCTACCCCGACTGAAACTCATCAAGCCTATTTATCAAAGCCTAACCACCTGGAAAATTTGGTACCAGACAACACAATGTGAAACCCTATAGGAAGGTATATTGAGCGCAAATGAAATTAATCGTTTTTCTCCTCTTAATTTTTTAATCAACCTAGGCTACTAAGCCACGTCTCGACCGTGCATTTTGAGCGGTAGACACAACGCGACCCACAACTTTGAATAGGACTTCTGAAGTGCAGACTCTTAAAAAGCTAAGTGATGTGGAAGAAAAGGAATAAATTATTTCTTGCGCAGTTCCAAAAAGATAAAGCATTTGTAGAGAGCAAACGTGTGCTGTTGATGTGAGGACAGCCGAATTATTTCATGGTTCGTGTTTGATTAAGAAAAAAAAAAACTTGTCCGCTGTTGAGCACAATGTGTGTCCTAGTCGGGCATTCAGCTACTGAAAGCGGCACTTTTCACCACTGCCCAAAGAAATAAAGCACTCAAGCAAGTTTTGAAGAGGAAGAACCGGAGCTCTGTCACCGACCTCATTTTCAACTTTTCACCAAGTTTTACTCGTCATATTACAGCCACAGTTTAATTTCCATCACGGCACGGGGGGAAAGGCAAGTATTTTGGCTATAGGCTACAAGGGTGAAAGAAGAGGCGATGCCGCACTTGTTAGCACCGTCCTTTATGGAGAAATTTCCCTTGAAAGTTACCCCGAAATGGTTGAGTCACTATCCATTACGTCCGCAGTGTATACATTCGACTATTTACTAGCCGGGAATACAAGGTTTATAAGACGATAAATTTACAAGTTAATCGCCAACAGGATATTTGCCTATTATTAATTTAGTTAGGCCAATTGTGTTTATCCCTAACAATGACACGCTCAAGTAGGCTTTCAAAAGCTTCCAGTTCAAAGGTAGGAAAATCAACAACAATGTAGCTGGTCTACTTAGGATATTTGTGACCATACACTTGAATTTTTTTTCAAAAGCAGGTAAATTATTCTAGAGGAAGGAAAAGGAAGAAGGGAAAGAGTAAGTAAGTAGTGCATCAACCTGTTCGGATATTCTGAAGAACTCAACTTTCACGCTGCGGGCTGGACCATGTGGGCAGCTCGCTTCCAGGTTTAGTCAGATGTCCCGGCGAGTCCAAAAACGTTGAAAAATGAGCAGCGAAAAGAGGAAAAAGTCTTGATCTAAGATTGATATCGCAGGACCATTACTTTCAACGGCAACAGTCTTTATTAGTTCTTCCTTTCTCTTGTATTGACCTCCTCGCTCAAACTGATCACTCAGTTGGTGATAAGTCGAAACAATAATCGGGCACTAGCTCACGGACTGCATGGTCGCGCTTCTTGGAAGTTGATGGAGAAAAAGCACGCGGCTTTTGTGCCTCTTCGCGTCTTCTTCCCAGCTTGTATTGTTCTTTCTTTGTCTTGTTTATTCAAAATGTCACCTTTCCAAGAGTCCAAGTGATGAGTCTCGCTGGAGTTTTTTGCATCCCGTCTGTCCCTCGCTCATACGGAGAGAAATCAGTGTTGAATTACTCGGGTTGTGTCTGTGTAGGATATGTTAGGGGGGACAGTTTAGACTACCGTAATTCATCTAAAACAGGTGCGCGTCCACATTTCCCCTCGCCTGCCTCCAGTTGCAGCAGCACAATAACAAATGCGCGCAGCCGAAGCGAGTGGCGTAGCGGCTGCCGCTTCAAGGCAGTGATCTTTTAACCTGCCCTGCATCGCGCCCGGATTTCGCCATTGTGGCAGCCAACCAGCAACAGATGTCAGAAACCTCGGAGACCGTTAACTAGCTCGCTTTCTCCAGGAAACAACAGCAGGCCGGTGTCTTTGAGTCAGAGGCGCAATGATGAGTTCTTAGCCTACACTACGTGTTTGGACATTTTAAAACGAGAGCTGTCCAGTGATAAATTCAACCATCCTACCTAAGGTTTTTAATTTAATAACTTTCTTTATAGATTAAGTGGTAAAAGTATGAAAAAGTGATAAAACGTTTTATTATTCAGACTCAAAAAAAGGGAAATATGTAAGAGTCCATAAATTATTGGGCGCTAAGACAACCCTTATGACAAAATCATTTTTTTTTTAAATATATATTTTATCCACCACTTATTCATTTTGAGCTTTTAGCATCAGAAAATGATGGTCATTCCTCAAATGTCCATTCGACAATGGGTTGTGACTGCCATAAATCAGGAAATATTCATTAGAGAAATCAATAGCCCTAAAGGAGGAGGGCCAGTGAGGAGGAGGTGGGGTGGTCAAGACTGGCCTGAACTGAGGGGTCAGCAGCCTGATAAAGGTACGCTGATTTCACCCAGACGTCCTCCAGGCACTCTCCCAAGTTCAGGTGCTCTCACAGTCTCTTACACACACACACACAAACACAAATACATACATATACACACAGTTTAAAAAGCACAGGTAAACAAACACACACACACTCAGATACACACGCTCTGACTGACAAAAAAAATGCATACATAGAGGGAAGTGAATTTGTATGAATGAGTGTTTGAGGAAGGAGTCTGTGTGTGTGTGTGTGTGTGTGTGTGTGTGTGTGTGTGTGTGTGTGTGTGTGTGTGTGTGTGTGTGACAGGAGAGAGAAAGATGTGGAGTGTGTGTGTGTAAATGTGTGTGTGCTATTGATAACAGTTAGATTGATTGCAGCAGGTTTTCCTGTGTTTAATATAAGTCAAATCCTCTGAGCTAACAGTCACACATGGTGTTTTTCAGGAGACATCTTGTAGAGTTTGAGAGATTTTATAAACCTTAAACTTGGAGCTGGGTCTCAGCCCATGCACACACACACACACACACACGCACACACACACACACACACACACACACACACACACACACACACACACACACACAAGCTATTATGACAATGGCTCGCTGATAGTTACCTGACACTCACACACACACACACACACACACCCACCTCCCTTTTTCAGTCGCACACACATATATATTCATATGCACCCACACACATTACATTTACACTAACACAAACCCAAGCCTCAAGCACACACACACATGTAGGAGACACCAAGCAGAGCTGTGTTCTGGTAAGAGTGCTACACACACACACACACACACGTACACACTCCAACCGCTCTTAAAGAAGGAGAGGGAGAGAGAGGACTGGCGATGAGCAACAGACAGAGAGAGCAGAGAGGGGACGAGACACACACACACACACACACACACACACACACACACACACACATACACACATACATACACACACACACACACACATACATACATACACACACACACACACATACACACATACATACACACACACACACACACACACACACACACACACACACAGTCACACACATACATACACACACACACACACACATACACACACACACACACACACACAGTCACACACATACATACACACACTCTCACACACACACACTCACACACACACATACACACACACACTCTCACACACACATACATACACACTCACACACACACACACTCTCACACACACATACATACACATACACACACACACTCACACAACACTCACACACACTCACACAACACTCACACACACACACATACACACACAGACACTCACACACACACTCACACATACACACACACAGCAGAAGAGGATACGTGTAACACACAAAGGGACTGACCGTCTCAGGAAGAATGACCTGAACAATTACACACATACACAAATTAACACACACAAACACACACACACATATTGACACACACACACACATATTAACACACACAGAGAAGAGAGGAGACGAGTAACATACACGGACTAAATGTCTCAGGAAGAATGATCTGAACCCAGCAATTACACACACACACACACACACACACACACACAGAATGAGCGACATACAGACAGCAAGAGAGGAGAAAGGAGGGAGGAAAAAAAGAGAGAGAGACAGAGTGTGTGTGAGAGTGTGTGTGATGCAGAGTGTGTGTGATGCAGAATGACTGAAAGAAAAAGTGACGTGGAACACAGTTCCAAGGAGACAAAGAGAATAAGGAAGAAAGAGAGAGAGAGAGAGAATAAGGAAGAGAGGGAGAGAGAGAAGGAGAGGGAGAGAATAAGGAAGAAAGGAAGAGAGAGAAGGAGAGGGAGAGAATAAGGAAGAAAGGAAGAGAGAGAAGGAGAGGGAGAGAATAAGCAAGAGAGAGGGAGAGAAGTAGAAAAGTTGTAAAGTAGAAAGGTGTAAAGACAGACAGACAGACACAGCTCGTCCAGAGTTTACTCAGCTTCCTTTACAAAGAGGAGCATGTGGACCAACAGCACAAATAACAAGAAACATAGCCAAGGCCAGTTGTCCAGTGTGTGTGTGTGTTGAATTTGAATTTGCACTAGTCCATTTCTTCATGTTTTCACGCTTTTATTCACTGAATGTGATCAACCAAAAACACACACACACAGAGACACACACACTCACACACACACAGAGACACACACACTCACACACACTCACACACACACAGAGACACACACACACACTCACACACACACACACTCACATACACACAGAGACACACTCTCACACACACACAGAGACACACACTCACACACACACAGAGACACACTCACACACACACACACTCACACACACACAGAGACACACACACACACTCACACACACACAGAGACACACACACACACACACACACACACACTCACACACACAGAGAGACACACACACACACACTCACACACACACAGAGACACACTCTCACACACACACAGAGACTCACACACACACAGAGACACACTCACACACACACAGAGACACACACACACACACACTCTCACACACACAGAGACACACACACACACTCACACACACACAGAGACACACTCTCACTCAGCGGATCTAACGCTGGTTCTCTACGCTGTGTGCTGGACAGGTTGAGCTAGTTTCCAACTCATACAACATGCTGACTACCTGCTTCGAGATGCCTTGAAGTCCGACCCCACAGTGTGCGTCGTCACATAATCACACACTTTGGGTCATTTCTAAACACGCTCTCCTGCTCTGCTGCATGCGCGGATGAGGCTGACGCCTAAGTCAACACACACACTTCTAAAAATAGCCAGACAGAGTTTGGACTTACCGTGACAGGGCAGCAGAGAGGCGATGTGCTAGCAGATGTGGTGCTGCTAGACCTCCAGCACAGTGTGTGTGTGTGTCTGCGCGCGTGTGTGTGTGTGTGTCTGCGTGCGTGTGTGTGTGTGTGTGTGTTTCCTTTGCTCTGTCTGCCAGTTTGCCTGAGACTGTGGCACATCCATGTGTGTGTGTGTGTGTGAGAGAGAGAGAGAGAGAAAGAGAGAGAGAGAGAGAGAGAGAGTGTGTGTGTGTGTGTGTGTGAGAGAGAGAGAGAGTGTGTGTGTGTGTGTGTGTGAGAGAGAGAGAGAGAGAGTGTGTGTGTGTGTGTGTGTGCCAGTTGACTGCGCCTGAGTGCTAGGACATGCAAAACAGCCTCTATGTTTGTATTTGTTGTTGTTTGTTTACCCGTGCGCGCCTGTTTGTTGTTTTGATTCTGTTTGTTGTTTGTTCTCTCTCTCTATCAGTTTCTCTCTTTCCCTTACTCAGACTAAAGCAAATAAACACACACACACACACACAAACACACACACACACACTTTATCTATCCTCCCAATTCTGCTATCTCTTTCTCTCTCACTTCTTTCTTTACTTTATGTCTACCTCTCATTTTTCACTGCCCCCCCCCCCCCCCTTCTCTCTCTCTCTGACTTATCGGTGTGGAATGTGTGGAGGTTCACTCAGGGGTGATGTTGTCTCTCTGTGTGTCTGTGTGTGTGTGTTTGTTTGTTTGTTTGTTTGTTTGTGCGAGGCAGAAGCCCAGAGAGACTGTAAACAGTGGATAGGTCTGGCAAAGGCAAATCTCCTACTCTGAACACCACCAGAATACAGAGAGAGAGAGAGAGAGAGAGAGAGAGAGAGAGAGAGAGAGAGAGAGAGAGAGCTAACAGAAAAAGGGGGATGACTGAGATGAAGAGAGAAAGGAAATAATACAGAGACACACAAACACAGAAAGAGAAACAAAGAAAGACAGAAAGAAAAGAAAGAAAGACAGAAAGAAAAGAAAGAAAGAGAGAAGGTCCAAAGAAGAAAAGAAACAGAAAGGGAAAGAGGAAGCAGCATTTGCAGAGAAAGAGAGAGAAAGAGAGAGAGAGAGAGGGGTAGAATGAGAAAGAAATACACACATTCCACAAGGGCTGTGGTGTATAGTCTTAGTCTAGGTGCCAGTGTACACACACACGCACACACACACACACACCCCTCTCACCATTAGAAGGCAGAGGGCAGTTAGGAAACAGAGATGGATGCAGACTTGATGTGTATCTCCTGCTAAATCCAGAACAGCGACAGAGATGGACTCTGGCTCTTAACAAGTTATGATGAGGTCACACACACACACACACACACACACACACACACACACTCAGCTGCCATACTGCAGGGCGATGTATTACATAGCTGGTAGCAGAAGTTGCCAACTCTGTTCCTGATATTTAATACCGGCTGCCTACCCTTGCTCTGCTCTCGGAAAAAAAATAAAAACTACTTGAGCACTTTCAGCCATTTTCCATTAACATTTAAGAGCAAGCGTTGTGGTTAATCAGGAACAATAATTATCCAAGTGGACAGGTAATTAAATTAAACCATAATTGGCTACATGAATTGGCTGCACTACAACATTTTTCCGTTCATAATGAAAGAGAAATATATGAGTTGAGTCTGGGAGAGTGTCAGAGTTGAAATCCAGCCGGAGGTGTGTGTGTGTGTGTGTGTGTTGGGGCGGGGGGTGTTGAACATAACTCTGAGACAGACTTCTCATCACGGTGTTAAACAACACGGTGTTTATTCACACTTTGTTTTTTAGTTTTTTTTGGGGGGGGGTGTATATCGACCCCTCAGAGAAGATATCTCTGAACATGTCTATCATCTGGATGAAACCTTACAGCCATTGAGTGTGTTGGGCAGTATGGGCCAGTGTGTGGTGTCTGTCTCTGTGTGTGTGTGTGTGTGTGTGTGTGTGTGTGTGTGTGTGTGTGTGTGTGTGTGTGTGTGTGTGTGTGTGTGTGTGTGGTTGGGAGGGGTTAAGTTAATGGGGCACTCCGATGATGAAGGATCAAACTGATGGATGGGGGTGACGAGAAAGGGGGGGAGAGAGAGAGAGGGAGAGAGATTGGGGAGAGAAAGAGAGAGAGAGATAAAGAGAGAGAGAAAGAGAGGGGGGAAGAGGGCTAGAGAGAGAGAGAGGGGGGGAGAGAATATGTGTGAGAGAGAGAGAATATGCAAGAGAAAGGTTAGTTTGTTGTTGCATAAACAAACTAGAATTATTTAGGCTTAAACAGCAACGGAAAAAAGGAAACTTCAAAGTTAAATGATGAAAATGAAAAGAGTATACATAGATAAACCAAGTAGGCTCCTGTTAAGGTGTGTCTGAAAACCGAATCTGAATTCAGGACAAAATCCCCCTTCTGAGCTTCTGCTTGTGGGGCTCTGTGAAAGCATCTAAAAATGCACAGAAACACAACAAGCACTGCATGAAAGGCAGAATTAGGCCCAGTAGTAACCACTGAATATAGACTTGCGCAAAAATGCAAAGTAAATTTGGATCAACCAATCCAAAGACAGCTAAACAAAACTGTCATCCTATAGACATATAATTCACAGAATTGCAAAGTCTTATTTGGCTTTGGAAAAAAAAAACCTCAGAACCAGCGACGAGCACCTAGTGACCACCTCCTAGCACCTCCTAGCACCACCACTTAGCAACCACCTCCTAGCACCACCACCTAGCGACCACCTCCTAGCACCACCACTTAGCGACCACCTCCTAGCACCACCACCTAGCAACCACCTCCTAGCACCACCACCTAGCAACCACCACCTAGCACCACCACTTAGCAACCACCTCCTAGCACCACCACTTAGCAACCACCTCCTAGCACCACCACTTAGCAACCACCACCTAGCACCACCACCTAGCGACCCAGTTGCCCACAGAGGGCAGGATGTATCCTTACTGCCAGCTGGAAGCTAGACACCAGAGAGAGAGACAGACAACGGAACGCACAAAACCTTAGGTATATGCATTAAATATTTCTATAATATATATAAATAGGCTATATTAAGTACTTATGACATGATTATGAGCATTATATTCAGTTGTTGAAATGTCATTTGTTGAAATGACACCTGAGTTTCTATCTGCCAGAGGCGGATATGACCTCCTGAGTATATGACCTTCTGAGTATATGACCTTCTGTCCTAAACGGAGCCCTTATAATCAAATGGTACTAATACATATTATTTGTTAAAATACTCTTGCTTTGCCTTTTCATACATCTCTATTTTATTACTGTATTTTATTAACTATTGTTTTATTGTGTTTTTGTTATTGTATTGTATTGTATGTACATAAACTTAATTTACTTATTGCTCTCAGGCAAGGCAGTGCTGTAATGCATTATGGTCACACTAGTAAAACTCCTTTTGAATTTGAGCAGAGAGAGAGAGAGAGAGAGAGAGAGAGGGAGAGAAAGAGAGAGAGAGGGGGAAAGAGAGAAAGAGAGAGGGAGGTGAGGTGCCCACCTGTGCATGGGTGTGGGTGTGTAAGTGGGCAAGGAGATGCCCAACTAGTGTGTGTGTGTGTGTGTGTGTGTGTGTGTGTGTGTGTGTGTGTGTGTGTGTGCGCCCGCGCGCATGTGCATTTACATCCTCACACAACCTCTGCAGATGTGTGTGTGGTCACGACTTTATTTGACTTTGTGCAAATGTCTTGTTGTGCTCAAATTTGTGTAAGTTGTGGCTGCTGTTATTTGACTATGCTTTGTTGTGTGTGTGTGTGTGTGTCTGTGTGTGTGTATGTGTGTGTGTGTGTGTGCATGTGTGTGTGTGTGTTTGTATTTGTGTATGTGGTGCTAAAAAGAGAAGCAATTTAGAGTCCAATGTGGGATTGGTGTAAAATAACACATCCAGTAAAATAAAAGTTATTACCAGCGTGTTTACAAACAACCGCCCAAACCCAACGCGGAAGCTCAATCAAGAGCATGAGAGCACGAGACAGGAAGTCCTCTCTGAGAGGAACGTCTCACTCAGGGGAAACCACCCAATCACCCAAAAGCACACCCCTGGCCCCGCCCCCTCCCCCCCCCCCGACCGCACAGTGGCAGTGCGGTCAGACGCGGCCCAGATAGAGATGTCCTGTTTGGGATGGTGCATGTGTGTGAGTGTGTGTGTGTGTGTGTGTGTGTGGCAGTGCGGTCAGACGCGGCCCTGATAGAGACGTCCAGGCAGAGGAGTGCGAGCGAGATGAGCATGAGGTCGGGGGGGAAGCCGCTACGCCACGCCGCTCCGCACCGCACCGCACTCGGACACGGCGGCTGAGAGCGACGCACAAATTATGCAATTTGATTGTCGGGCGGATCAGAGTGTGCGGCAGGCTGTTTTCATTAAAGCCTCGTAAACGTGTTTACAGGCGCAGCTGGCTCTGATTAGCGCACGATAAATAACGCGCCACCGACGGCCTTGTTTATCCCCCGCCAACCCGCGCTCCAATGTTCTGCTTGGGTTCGCCGCGCTTTCCCCTTGTTCTCTCTCTCTCTCCATCTCCCTCTCTCCCTCTCTCTCTCTCTCTCTCTCTCTCTCTCTCTCTCTCTCTCTCTCTCCCTCTCCCTCTCTCTCGCTCTCTCTCTCTCCTTCACTCCCTCTCTGTCGTTCTCTCTCTCTCTCTCCCTCTCTCTCTCTGCTCCCTTTGTCTAACGCTCTCTCGCTCCATCTCTCCGCAGCCCAAACAA
>NW_027468837.1:37015123-37027623 GCF_046254945.1 Alosa pseudoharengus
ATATATCTCCACATCTGTTTCACTTGTTCTCTCTTCTACCTCCTCTGCCATTTTCTTGTCTCTCCCTCTCTCTCCCAATTTCTTTATCTATCACTCGGTCTCTCTCATCCCCTCCTTCTCTCCTTTTTCTTCTTTTCTCCTTTGTTCTCTCCCTCTCTCCTCCGTTCTCTCCTTCTCTTTGTGTATCTTTTTCTCTCTCCATTTGCCATTTCTTCCTTCTGTCTCCATTTCTCTCTCAGTTCAATTCAATTCAATTCAATTCAATTCAATTCAATTCAATTCAATTCAATTCATTTCAATTCAATTCAATTCAATTCAGTTCCATTCAATTCAATTAAATTAAATTCAATCAGATAAATTCAATTCGATTAAGTTCAATTCAATTTAGTTTAATTAAATTCAGTGCAGTTCAGTTCAATTCAATTCAATTCAATTTCATTCAGTTTAGCTCAGTTAAATTAAATTAAGAAACAAGTAATGTCTATGTTTAGACCTATACATTGACTTAAAGAAAACTAATTCTATATATTTTGTAGACATGTATGGAAAATGAAACCTCTATAATTATATAAAAAATACTATCTATCACGTTATGACACATCTCACTGATCTTCTCTCTGGCGTGTATTCTTCTGTCTATAATTGTTTTGAAGTTGTCCATCTGGAAGAGCATGAAATTGGAGATAGAGCAGGTGCACTGTATGGATCATCTTAATAAATGTGCGTTAAATTGAGAATCGGAGTTGAAACTGCCTTTGCCCTCTCAAGTCACTGACAATGTAAGACGTTATTCACACACACACACCACGTGCAGACAATAGCCTGTGGTCAATTGATAATTTTGGCGATATTTAGCGTGTATTTATGAGGTTGCTGTTCTTGTACGTGGTGTGGGTGTTGTTTGGGTACGGCTGCGTAATAGCCTTTTTAGGAGTCCTTCAGCCATATGATGGCTCCACAAAGGCCTTTTGGTATCTTCTCTCTCTCTCTCTCTCTCTCAGTCTCTCTCTCTCCCTCTCTCTCTCTTTCTCTCTCTATCTCTCCCTCTCTCTCTCTCTCCCTCTCTCTATATCTCTCTCTCTGCTTCTCTGTGTCTATGAGCTCTGAGAGGGAGTTGCATGAAATGGCAATTTATCCCCTAAGACCCTGTCGCCTCCGCAGGTTACACACACACACTCACACGCACACACACACACACACACACACTACACACACTACATGCACACTATAGATACACACAAAAACACACTACATATGCACATATGTACACACTATATACACACATACTACAATCATACACACTATATATGCACACTATATGTACACACTATATACACACATACTGCAATCATACACACTACATATATAATAATAATAATAATAATAATAATAATAATAATAATAATAATAATAATAATAACTAGAAAATGCAATTCCAGGGAATTACCATTGCATGTAAATGCAAAAAAGCTGCTGTGTATAACATTATATTACTTACAGTATGATTATTCAGATTACATAGTCTTACAGTATTCTTGAAAACCACTTACTTGGTTAGATGTTAGCTTAGAGTATATGACAAGTCAGTAAAAATAAATTGTCAATTCAATATTGATCAACATTCTTTGTTTTAATACAGCAGAATGATACTCAGAATACACTAATGAACACTTACCAATGTAAGCTTGAAGTAAAAATCACAGATGTGTATATATATACAGAACTTGATAATGCCAATCATATTATCCTAAGACAGATCTATTTATCAGTGGTAAATCTGAACTGGCAGCAACAGCTAGAGGCCTCAGTTAATGGTATTAGGTCAAATCTGATGGTGATATATACACTGAAGAATAGTCAGCCCTTCAGATGATCAGTTTTAGACAGAACTTAGGTTAGAATCTTATTTTTCACACAGCACAGCTCAGGTCTAAAAAGAGTGACCTAACAGCACAGCTATGTTTCATAGTTGTTACAGCACAGGTATGATTCAGAGGTATGAATGATTCACAAGTATACAAGTTACAATGTCTCAGTGTAGATCTCGGATAAGTCTCAGTATGGTTAAATGGTATGTGCACAGATATGTTGAGATATGGTCACATGTTTGTAAGAATGTATGTTAGTAGGTATGTTGCTAGCAACATTGTCAGAGATTGGTTGACAGGTGTGCACACAGACAGGCACACACGTAATGTCATACACGGTCATCACCACTGGTCTGGTCTGGAACCTAAAAGACAAAAGCAAACAATTTTAACAGTTATACCAAAACAATACAAGGAATGTCTGCAATAGTACAACTGTTCAATACAACTCATTTATTTAAGAGAAGTTGTTACATTACATTAGGCTGACACATTTTTAACCTAACGACTAACATCGTAAACAGTTTAAGCTTTAAACAATTCTCTCAACAATTCTAGGACAATAAAAATAGGTAGAGTATAATCCAATTGTTGTACCATCAAGCTACTGGTAGTTAAGCTTAAATACTAGCCTATAGTATTAAATTGCAAACAAAGCAGAATTCTGTGTTTTATTGTTTTCAGTTTAAGGATAGTTGATAGCTAATCATATTTTTTTTTACATATAAAACGTTAACAGCTTAGAAAACTTTGCAGGCAATGGGTTTGTTGTTGCTGTTGATAATCATATGAGTAAGGACGGATCATTCTGATACTAAGTATCTTGATAACCAACTGCTATAACTTGAACAGCTTGCTAGGTCTGTCAGCCACATTTTTTCATACAGATTACAATGTACTACAACTGGAAAGCTTGATTCTCGGGCCAGGCTACACTTTAATTTGTAGACCAGAACAATGCAGAAATGAGTAGGCCAAGTAAACATTGTAGCCTATGTTGACAACACAAACATTATAGCTCAACTTATGTAGTGTGTTTTAACAAGACTTTAGTCGTATGGTCCATTTCCTAACAGTAGCCTATTCATGGCTTTCATAAGGTCCCTTTCCACAGGAGTATTAATAAAGCACTAATGCATTCATAATCTAGGTGCTTGATTGTATACACCTGTGGAAAGGGACCTGATGAAACCCATCAATAGACGAACTATAGCATACCGTGATAGTGTTTACTTAGGCTACGTAAGAATCAGGAGCGTAGAATGAAAACGTAGCCTGGCCTATTTGATACACAAACAAGCGGTGTACAACGTTAAACATTTGTTAAAATAAAAACAGGAGCATATTTGCTAGTTTTAACTAAAATGTGAATGGTAGAAGCTATAACGTTATGACCATCAACAAGTAGCTAACGTTATTCATGCCATGAATGAAACCCATGATGGGTTTCATCAGGTCCCTTCACACAGTAGCCTAGGCTACAATCAAGCACCATGCAGTCTGCATTCATAAGCTATTCTAGGTGCTTGATTCTGCCGAAAGTGACCTGATAGAACCAGAGCCTAGTATCTGTATGCCTAACGTTACTTCTCTGGTTTACGTTAACGTTGTAGAAGCTAGTTAAAACGCTGCTGGTTAGTAGGCCTATGAACTAATGCACTAATTAGTGCATTACGTTTGATTGTCGTTCGCTATCGAAACCTACAGCTAATCGGTCACTGTAAAGTTGACGACATATTAATGTTGATTAACAGTGGGTTTCTTTACATAATACATATCAACGTAGCAAGGTGCTAACATCAACTATTTCACTAACGTTACCTAACGTTATAACGTTAGTTTAGTTATTTGTGATCCATCATTTCATACATATAACGCTAACGTTACATAATGTTTGACGACATAAATGACTCAAATACCAAAAAACCGAAACACTTACCTTGTCTCTAATTAGAGAAATGTGCCTCTGAAGGTTTACTAGCAAATAAAGTGACCACGGCACAGCAGGCGAAGACGTTCAGAAGCAGCTCGTAGCTCCAGCGGTAGCTCGCGTTCAGCTGTTAATTGTTTTCAGCTGCAGGTCACGTCATAATGCTTAAAGTTGCCGCCATGGAGGTCAATGTTAAGTCAATGGGAATTTATTGCTCTTTTATCGTAAATATCTCAAAAAGTATAAAGTTTACAAATGTAAAAATGACATTGTACAATTGTCCGTTACAAGACCTTTGTAGGAGTGTTTGAATGACGTCAAACGGTTCAGTGGTTTTAGTGTCATTAAACGTCAAATTTGGTCGGAAGAAGAATAATAATAACTAGAAAAGCATTTCCTGAAGGAAATACAGTGCATGAAAATGCAAAAAATATGATGTAAAATATCATACAGAGTAAAAACAAACTATATTGGTTGCTAGGTAGATGGGGTTTAATATAGTTGGAATGACTGAACAGTTAAATAGGTGGATAGTTGATATAGTTAAATGATTTGCTTGGTAGATGAGGTTTAATATAGTTGGAATGATTGAACGGTTAAATAGGTGGATAATTTAAATGGTTAAATTATTTAGGTAGATAATTGACGATAACTGACAGTTGGAATGGCTCTAATGTTTGCTAGCAGTTATGCTAACTATGTTATCAAAGATAATAATGTTAACCAAGTTACTTAACTTAGTTAACTTAGCTAATGTTTTCATTTTTAGTAGTTATGCTAACTATGCTAACTAGCATGCTAACATGTTAAGTATGCTAACCATGTGACTTAGCTAACGTAGCTAATCATTTTTAGCAGTTATGCTAACTATGCTAACTAGCATGTTAACATGCTAGCATGCTAACTATGCTAACCATGTTACTTAGCTAACTTAGCTAATCATTTTTAGTAGTTTTGTTAAAAATGCTAACTAACATGCTAACTATGCTAACCATGTGACTTAGCTAATGTAGCTAATAATTTTTAGCAGTTATGCTAACTATGCTAACTAATATGCTAACATGTTAGCATGCTAACTATGCTAACCATGTTACTTAGCTAACTTAGCTAATCATTTTTAGTAGTTTTGTTAAAAATGCTAACTAGCATGTTAACATGCTAGCATGCTAACTATGTTAACCATGTTACTTAGCTAACTTAGCTAATCATTTTTAGCAGTTTTGTTAAAAATGCTAACTAGCATGCTAACATGCTAGCATGCTAACTATGTTAACCATGTTACTTAGCTAACTTAGCTAATCATTTTTAGCAGTTTTGCTAAAAATGTTAGCAATGCTAACATGCTAACTATGCTAACCATGCTAACTAGCTACAGTGGGTAGGAGTCATAGTTGATGACAAGTAACAGTTACAATGGCTGAACATTTAAAAAGTTCAGTAGTTTAAAGGGTTAAATTGTTTAACAGTGAAATATTGTAGTGAGGACTTTTATTTTGAAACAGTTTTTAGAAGAGGAAGCAGTTGAACAGGATGTGTAGTCTTAATGGGGCCAGTTTGTATGCTTAAAGCCTGAGACTGGCAGTTGGTCCAGGTGGCCTGAACACCTTCAACAAGATTCTAATTGCTGTGATGTCATAAAGGCCCAATGTTAAGTCAATGGGGAAATTTTGAATAGTTTTTAATTAATAGTTTAAAAAGTATAAAAGTTACAAAGATGAAAAATACAAAGCCCCCATGTCCTAAGTAAGACCTACGTAACATAGTTTGAATGAAGTTTCTACGTTAAACGGTTGAAGCTGCATTAAATGCGTTAGCGGAAGAATAAGAATAAAATGCCTAGGAAGAACAGTACAGTGCATTTTCATGCACTGTAAAAACAGATAAGAAGAACAGTGATAATAGTCCATTACATTTACATGCAATGCAATAATAATAATAATTGCATTGCATGTAAATGCAATGGACTATTATCACTGTTCTTCTTATTATCGTCTTTTATTATTCTTCTTCCGACCAAGTTTGACGTTTAATGACACTAAAACCACTGAACCGTTTGACGTCATTCAAACACTCCTACAAAGGTCTTGTAACGGACAATTGTACAATGTATTTTTTACATTTGTGAACTTTATACTTTTTGAGATATTTACGATAAAAGAGGAACAAATTCCCATTGAGTTAACATTGACCGCTTTGGCGGCAACATTTAGCATTATGACGTGACTTGCAGCTGAACGTAATCAACCATGCAATCTTTCTACCACTGGAGCTGTGAGTCTTCTGAACGTTCGTCTTATCGCCTGCCGTGATCCCACTTTAGGCTACTTGCTCGTAACTGACTGTCCTTCTCTAACAGACACGGTAAGTGGTCCGATTTTTGGCATTTGAATCATTTATGTCTTCAAACATTATGTTGTATGAAATGATAGGTGACAAATAGCCAAACTAACGTTATAACGTTAGGCTAGGGGAATAGTTAACGTTAGCACCAGAGAATCCGTAGATGGGCTCTGTTAGCACCCACCTTATCAGCGTTAATAGGCCTAGCAGCTACTGTATGTCGTCAACTTTAAAGTGACCGGTTAGTCGTAGGTTTCGATAACGTTAGCTAACGACAATCAAACCTAACATTGCTCCCAGCTAATCACTGACGTTAACGTTACATTTGCTCATAACCAACGTTAACGTTAACCAGATACAGCCTAATCATATTGTACAGATATTATCTGGCTCTTGATTAAATACACTTGTGGAAAGGGACCTGATAAAAGCCATACTGTTTGGAAACGGACTATATGACCAAAGTATTGTTAATACACACGTACAGAAGTTGAGGTAGGCTATAACGTTTGTGTCGTCAACATAGGCTACAGAGTATGTTTACTTGGCCTAGACTCTAACGTTACTAATTTCTGCATTATTCTGGCCGAAAATTTAAAGTGTAGCCTGGCACACGAATCAAGCTTCCCAGTTGTAGTAGCCTACATCCTAGAGTAGGTCTACATCGTAATCTGTAGAAAAAATGTGGATGACAGACCTAGCAAGCTGTATAAACTATTGTAGTTGGTTATCAAGATACATAATATCAGAATGGTCCATCCTTAAGACTCAGTTTATGATTATCAACAGCAACAACACACCCTTTGCCTACAAAGTGTTCTAAGCTGTTTACTTGAAACTGTTTGGCTATCAACTATTAAACTGAAATGAATAAAACACAAAATGTTGCTTTGTTTGCAATACTATAGGATAGTATATTTAACTACCATTACAAATTTATGGTGCAACAATCTCACTTAAATATCTAAGTTGTATTGAACAATTGTACTGTAACTATACTGAGACGTAGATCTGAGAAACTACACTGAGACATTCTGAGTATTATATTGTTACAGGAGGACTATGCCGACAACTATTTGAAGCATGCACACATTTGAATCATACAATTTGCTGATTTGCTGTGACATCTGTGAAACGTAGCTGTTAAGCTGTTAACGTGCTGTTAGACCTCTGTTGTTAGCTGTGTAAAAATTAAGATTCTAACCTAAGTTCTGTCTAAAACTGATCATCTGAAGAGCTGCATCTTATTCTTCAGTCTATATCACCATCAAATTTGACCTAATACCATTAACTGAGGCCTCTAGCTGTTGCTGCCAGTTCAGTCACCACTGATAAATAGATCTGTCTTAGGATAATATGATTGGTATTATCAAGTTCTGTACACAACTGTGATTTTTACTTCAAGCTTACATTGGTAAATGTTCATTAGTGTATTCTGAGTATCATTCTGTTGTATTAAAACAAAGAATGTTGATCAATATTGAATTGACAATTTATTTTTACTGACTGTCATATACTCTAAGCTAACATCTAACCAAGTAAGTGGTTTTCAAGAATACTGTAAGACTGTGTAATCTGAATAATCATACTGTAAGTAATATAATGTTATACACAGCAGCTTTTTTGCATTTACATGCAATGGTAATTCCCTGGAATTGCATTTTCTAGTTTTGATATCATTATCAAGAACATGTAACACAATAATAGAGAAGAATCAGTCATTCATCTTCATTGCTGTGGCCGTTTATGATCCAATCAGCAGCATATCAGAAATACTTAGCAACTATATAGGCTTTGCTAACAAATTCTTAGGCTAACAAATGCTTACACTACATACACACACTACATATACATACTATTATACACACATATACATTCACTACATACGCATACTACATGTACACACTACATACACACACTACTAACACACACATGCATACACAAGCACACACACACACACTATACACACATACTACTGTACATACACACACACTACATACACACACTACATACACACTACATATACACACATATACACACACTATACGCACACTACATACACACATTACATACACACACAGTACATAACACACTACATACACACACTACATATACACACACATGCAGACACACACTCTCTCGCTCTCTCTCTCTCTCTCCACTACATACACACACTACATACACACATGCGCACACACACAACTCTTTCTCTCTCTCTCTCTCTCTCTCTCTCTGCCTAACAAAATGACACACAAACACACACACACACACACACACACTGAAATATACACATACCACATTGCCACATTCTAAGACCTCAGGGCCCTAGAAAGAGAGAGAGAGCCCCATATTCTCATCACTGATGCACTGACCATACAGGTACAGCAGCTGCTCCTTACACACACCACCTCTGATGGTAGCCCACACAGTTAAGACCATTCTCTGTCTCTCACACACACACACTCTCTTTTATTCAAAGCCTTGGCTCAGTAAGGGAGTCTGTGGCTGATCGATCTATATGATGAGAGTGCAATATAAAGTGTGTACAACAAAGAGGCGCGTATAGTCTGGCTGACAATGTAGTCAAGCAGGGGGTTGTGTCCATAAAGAAGACGCATGAATAGAGCTGAGAGCAAGCAAACAAGGTCACTTTCAAATTCAAATTCAAATTCAGTCTGCACACACACACACACACACACACACACATACAAACACACACACACATGCCTGGCCTGCAAGGGTCTTTCAATGCCTCCTGTGAAAACGGTGTGTGTGTGTGTGTGTGTGTGTGTGTGTGAGAGAGGACTACACTCACATTGATGCCAGTCTTTTTGTCTCCTTCTCCTTCTCTAGCAGTGCAATATGGGTAATATTCCGACTGAAATCTCATCAGAGTGTGTCCTGCCATGCAGAAGAATGTGGCGTTGCTATGCCTGGGCCATGACCCTGTCGGCCCTCACATGAGGCTTTCATAGAGACAGGACCCGCAGTGACACACACACACACACACATGCAGGCATGCACGCACACGCACACACAAGCTCACACACACACTTGCACGCACACGCACACACAAGCACACACACTTGCACGCACGGGCACGCACACACACACATGCACACGCGTGCACACACACATACACACATGCACACGCACACTCACACAAACACACACACACACACACACACACACACACACACACAGACACAGACACACACCTGCACGCACGCATGCACGCACGCATGCACACAAACACACACACACACACACACACACGCCCTGCATGCCTGTCCTCTCCTGCTCGCTCCTTTCCCGGGCTTATTAAATTATTCCCTCAAATCAGTTTGATGATGTTCATTATTCACAGGCAGGGCTCTGATATAAAGGCCTTGAGAAACCCATCACTGCACATCACAAAGAAGTGAAAGAGCTCAAGGCAAAAAAAGAGAACGAAATGCAGGTCGTGAACTTGTGTTTTTTTTTGTCACGCTCGAGTCAAACTCTCTTTTTGAGAATAGTTTTCTCATTCCAGTGTCTCCTGCATTCCTGTCTGTGTGTGTGTGTGTGTGTGCTTTTCTGTGTGCGTGTGTGTGTGTGTGTGTGTGTGTGTGTGTGTGTGTATGTGCGATGTAGGTGTGTGTGTGTGTGTGTGTGTATGTGTGTGTGTGTGAGAGAGTGTGTGATTAAGAGAGAGAGAGAGAGAGAAAGTGTGTGTATGCAAGGTGTGAGTGTGTGTGTGCGTGTGCGTGTGTGTGCGTGTGCGCGTGCGCGTATGTGTGTGTGTGTGTGTATAAGTATAAGTATACATACTTTTTTGATCCCGTGAGGGAAATTTGGTCTCTGCATTTAACCCAATCAGTGAATTAGTGAAACACAAACAGCACACAGTGAACACACAGTGAGGTGAAGCACACACTAATCCCGGCGCAGTGAGCTGCCTGCTACAATGGCGGCGCTCGGGAAGCAGTGAGAGGTTAGGTGCCTTGCTCAAGGGCACTTCAGCCGCGGCCCACTGGTCGGGGTTCGAACCGGCAACCCTCCGGTTACAAGTCCAGAGTGCTAACCAGTGTGTGTGTGTGTGTGTGTGTGTGCGTGTGCGTGTGCGTGTGCGTGTGCGTGTGTGTGTGTGTGTGTGTGTGTTAGCATGATTGAAGAGCAAGGCTAATGATATAAGTGCCTTGCCAGACTTCACTGTCTTTGTGCTGCTGGAGCTCACAACCTCCTTCAGTTCCCCTTCTGCACCTATACCACGCCAGCACCGCACATCTACTGTATGTTTCCCACAATGCACTGCGCCCCAGTTCCCCTTCCGCACCTATACCACGCCAGCACCGCACACAAAGATTCTATAGTTAACTAAGATGAATCATAAGACGATTCACCAATGGAACGAAATGGCACTAGTTCCATGGCACTAGACTCCTAAATAGGCGTGTCAAAACATAAACTTTTCTCTGAATAGCCAATAATAACATATACATATAATTTTGTATACTATTTTACAGTCATTGTTTGTGTGTGATGCCAATGAAACACTCTTTCGGACACGAAATGATTCATTTCATTTTCCCCGTTAACCGAGCTAGCTAGCTAGCTAGCTAATGTTAGCACAGTAAACGGAAAGTGAATGGGAATGTTCGCTAGCTAGCTAGCAGCTAAGAACTTTGGTTAAACTTATATATTGTTGCAAACAAACCTGAAATAACATATGTTCAGCAACTTTGTGGTAGTCTACTAGTTCTAGCAAAAAATAAGTTAGGTTAGTTTATCAACCATCTCTGAGTCTAGAGCCTCTAAGAACAGGTGGCTGTGCACCAGAACTTTGAGGAGACAGTGACAGATCACGAACAAAGCTATTTTTGTCTTTATTTGTTTCGTTGGAAAATACTATTTCAATGTCGGAATGTTAGGGAGACATGTGGCTTCTAGAAAATGGGTTGAAAACTTACATCGCTGAATGTAGGGCTAAGGGATTGGTCATATTCCGTGAAAATGTTCATTTCTCCCATAGGAATACATAGACAACGGACCTCCCGCTAGACTCCTAAATGGGCGTGACAGCTTTGAACCCCACATCACAACGTGCCAGAATTTACCCTCTTATGAATCGTCTCGCTTTATCAACCGTCTCTGCCGCACATCTACTGTATGTTTCCCACAATGCACTGCGCCCCAGTTCCCCTTCTGCACCTATACCACGCCAGCACCGCACATCTACTGTATGTTTCCCACAATGCACTGCGCCCCAGTTCCCCTTCTGCACCTATACCACGCCAGCACCGCACATCTACTGTATGTTTCCCACAATGCACTGCGCCCCAGTTCCCCTTCTGCACCTATACCACGCCAGCACCGCACATCTACTGTATGTTTCCCACAATGCACTGCGCCCCAGTTCCACTTCTGAATAAGAAATCTGCTCTGACATGGATACATCATTTGTGGTGGAAAAAACTGACCTCTTTCCAAAGGAGCATGTCTATTTCACATGAGCCAGAGGACAGAAGTTATTAAAAACAAAATTGAATCAAAATCAATTTGGGGCAAGAACAATTTATTCCCCAGTGCCAGTGATAAAGCGCCACAAGCATAAACAGAATTTTAGAAACTAAATAAGCTAAATAAAAATAAAATGGTTATACTTTTCACTGTTGCAGTGGCAAGAAGGAAGAGATCAGCTCTACCTCTTTCACATCATCAAAGCAGGTCTGTTTGAAGAAAGAAATCATTTTAATGAATAAAAAATAAACATAAACGAGTGTGTGTGTTAAGCTGTGTGTCCATGAAAGTGTTTCGGAGGTTTAACTGTGTTATCTTTAGTGTGCTAATTTTTGTGGTGTAGACTTTATGACGCATCATGATGTTGGTTTGCATGACATGCAGACTATCCCGCTTTCTTACACACAGACATGCACACACACACACGCACACACACACACACACACACACACACGCATACGCACACACACACACACACACACACGCATATGCACACACACACACACACACACACACACACACACGCACACACACACACACACACACACACACACACACACATGCACATGCACATGCACACACACACACACACGCACACATACACACTCACACACACACACACACACACACCCTGGTGGGGTGGCCTATATGAGAATAGGATCAACACACTCCAAAGACCCCCCCCCCGCTCCCCACACACACACACACATAGACACACGCATACCACACCACAAACCCAGAGGATGCTGGGAGATGACTGAGGCTAGTGCAGCCCAGATGATTAACGCTTCCGTTGATGATTCACATGGCTGTGTATATTTGGACATGAGGCTCGTAAGCCATATTAATCTAACCCTTTGGAC
>NW_027468837.1:37040291-37058059 GCF_046254945.1 Alosa pseudoharengus
GCAGGTTTACAGGAACACTTTCACACACACACACAACACACACACACACACACACACACAAACACACACATACACACACACACACACACAGGGGCGGACTGGGACCAAAAATCGGCCCTGGCATCTTTGGCCCAAGCGGCCCTCAAATCGGTCGGGCACACCTAATTAAATACAAAATCGTTGCATTACCCTCCTTAACTATGCATATATATTCAACTGTCATGAAGCACTGAAGGTACTGTAGGCATCATTGGCTGTCACTCTGGCTGATCAGAGGTAGCCATGGAGCTCCATATTCAAGTAGGCTAACAAGCAATTATTAAAGAAGAGTTTCTGCTTGAATTCAAAGTATAACTAGATGTACCGCATAGCGGTACAAAATATGACCGCCGCTCAGTCCTGTACATCCATTACGCGAAAATAAATCATATTACAGTTTTTTACAATTGTTTACACACGTTTTCAAAACTCTGTGTCTATTTTTCAAAACTCCACACACAAAACCCACAACTGCTCACACAAAATGCAAAATGCCTCAAATCTCCAGCAAAATGACACACAACATTCAAAATGTCAAAAACACATGTTTAAAGCAAACATTCGCCTCACATTACAAACACTTTTGTCATACAGTTTTTTTCAACTGCTTACACACTAAATCTTTGCTTGTCACACAATTTTCTAAACATGTCCTCCAAACATCATAACCCGACACCAAATCTGCAAAACCATACACTAATTCTCAGTGTTTGACTCAGTTTTCAATTGAATAAAACACATTTTGCAAAACACCACACACAATTTTCTACCTAACACACAAAAATCTAACAGGAAGTAACTTGATTTCGTTCTTCAAACACAACCCATCAAAATGCCACACTAAATCACCAGTGCTTAACTCTTTGTCTTCACATGTGCAAACACTCTTTACTTTACTGAACACCATCCAATCATTGCCTTAGTATAGGTTTATGGATAGATATACTCTCTATATAGGTATAGACCCTTTCAATCTCCTCCTAGAGGATTTCCGGTTGAAATATTCAGAACCAATGCAGATACTTTGAAAATAGAGAAAATACAGTAATCGGACTTTAGCTTACAGTAATGTTCTACAAAAAGTTGACTTTATGTAAAATTTGTCTTTTTACTCTATTTTTGTTTGTCCCCATGTTACAGTACCATTAGCTCATTTTTCTGTGCCTCCAGAAATGCCTTAGGAACGCTTACTGTAGAATTGTTTGTTTCTGCAGTTGAAAGGGTCTATAGGCCTATGAATACATACTGTACACGACCACCCCCCCCCTCTCCCCCCCCCCACACACACACTTGTCTTTAGAAAAAAACAAAATCAGTGTTTTCAAAACTCCATGTACATCTGGTGGTCACTGTATCCTTCTTTGCTTTTTTTCTTGTTTGCTGTAAAAATACTGTATTCACAACAGCAAATTATTTGGGAAAAATCACTATTTTTGGTTTCAATATTGCTTGCATTTTTATTGTGTATTTCAACTTCTCTTTGTTGATACCGTAACTTTCATTCTTGTATGGAAATACATATAGAAAGCCTAAGACAGAAGAGCTTTAGGTTTTGAGCAACAGTGTGTACATGATGTATCCAAAATGTCATATTATGGCAAAAGTGTTTGTAATGTGAGGTGAATGTTTGCTTTAAACATGTGTTTTTGACATTTTGAATGTTGTGTGTCATTTTGCTGGAGATTTGGGGCATTTTGCATTTTGTGTGAGCCGTTGTGGGTTTTGTGTATGGAGTTTTGAAAAATAGACACAGAGTTTTGAAAACGTGTGTAAACAATTGTAAAAAACTGTAATATGACATTTTGGATACATCATGTACACACTGTTGCTCAAAACCTAAAGCTCTTCTGTCTTAGGCTTTCTATATGTATTTCCATACAAGAGTGAAAGTTACGGTATCAACATTTTTACTGTGTATTTCAAAGAAGTTGAAATACACAGTAAAAATGCAAGCAATATTGAAACCAAAAATAGTGATTTTTCCCAAATAATTTGCTGAAGAATACAGTGACCACCAGATGTACATGGAGTTTTGAAAACACTGATTTTGTTTTTTTCTAGACAAGTGTGTGTGTGTGGGTGTGGGAGGGGGGGGGATACAGTACAGTTTACAGTATGTATTCATAGGCCTATAGACCCTTTCAACTGCAGAAACAAACAATTTTACAGTAAGCGTTCCTAAGGCATTTCTGGAGGCACAGAAAAATGTATTGAGCTAATGGTACTGTAACATGGGGACAAAGAAAAATAGAGTAAAAAGACAAATTTTACATACAGAAAAGTCAACTTTTTGTAGAACATTACTGTAAGCTAAAGTCCGATTACTGTAATTTTCAAAGTATCTGCATTGGTTCTGAATATTTCAACCGGAAATCCTCTAGGAGCAGATTGAAAGGGTCTATACCTATATAGAGAGTATATCTATTCATAGACCTATACTAAGGCAATGATTGGATGGTGTTCAGTAAAGTAAAGAGTGTTTGCACATGTGAAGAGAAAGAGTGAAGCACTGGTGATTTAGTGTGGCATTTTGATGGGTTGTGTTTGAAGAACGAAATCAAGTTACTTCCTGTTAGATTTTTGTGTGTTAGGTAGAAAATTGTGTGTGGTGTTTTGCAAAATGTGTTTTAGTCAATTGAAAACTGAGTCAAACACTGAGAATTAGTGTATGGTTTTGCAGATTTGGTGTCGGGTTATGATGTTTGGAGGACATGTTTAGAAAATTGTGTGACAAGCAAAGATTTAGTGTGTAAGCAGTTGAAAAAAACTGTAATGAATTTGTCTCCATCATCTACTCCATCCCCCACTCTTGTAACTTTTGTGTATGCTTTTTTGGAATGTGTGTGTGCGGGCCGCACACAAAGTCGCCTACTGGCGCTGCAAAGGTGAATAGATTTGTAGCACTTGCCAAAAAAATTTGTAGCATCGTTATAAAACTTTTAAAATCTCTAAACAATCACAAGTAGGGCAGTTCATCACAGGCCATCCATTGCAACTTGACCGATAAAAGGTACACCTGTAGGCTACATTGTATTTGGGAAAAGCAGAAGGTAACAGCATAATGTATTTATTTATTTATTTATTATTAAACAAAACAATCCCTGTCAGTTCCATGCAGTTTTCAACAGCTATCAAGAAAAGAGGTATGTCATGGATTTTTGTGAATGTTTCTTCTTCTACATATGCATAAGTTTAGTCATCATATGTTCATATGATATTCAGCTTTATTGTCAATGCACAAATTAAATACCAGTAGTCTAAAACAAAATGCCGTTTTACCCAGTGGTGCAAATAACTGATATGTCCAAAAGGGCCTTCATGAAATGCGTTGCTAGACTGTTCATACACATTTTAACGGGCCAAGTTGAAGAGCTACCGTCCGTTATTGTTCGTGCAAATAATAGGCTGATTCATTTCCCCTTGCATTTTGCAACTATGAGGTCCATGGTTAGTCTGGCTTTCGCCAGACCAAGCTCAATCTTTTAAGAAATCGAAAAAGAAATAGCCGGCAGATCAGGCTGAGTTCACCCAGCCTAGTCCATGGTAGGTGCCTGATAGAAATATTGTTTAATTTTGCGATTGAGATATTCACGCACTGGCGCCCCCCCCTGCGACAGAGCTATTCTAAATGCAAAAATGCATAGAGGGAGTTATGACAAAACCGTGACTGTTAACAAACTATATAAGGTAGGCCCTATGCTAGGCCTATTACACAACATAAATGGTCACTAGGCTATGCTGGCGACCCAAATAAAATCTCCTTTGGGAACCAATGGCTTACAGTATCAAGCAGACTTAAGCTGCCACCTCTTGGCGAAAAGTTAATCGTTTTGCATATCATTAGTAATACAATTCACGCAGCTGTGTTACAGTTTTTCTCGATCGTTTTGATACCTGTGTCAACTCTGAAATCACGCTCTCAAAACAGTTAACACTCGTGTCTGAACAAAAGCACTCTAGACAAAATGACACATTTTGCTTGCAAAAGGCTGTTACTCTCTCAAAACACTTAAAACATGCAGCAAAAGCAAATCTTGCCTTAAAACACTACAACTTGTTGCCAATTAAAAAACACTCTTTAATCAATCATTACACACTGGACAACAAAATGCAAAATCTAGTTCTCAAAATGAGCAGTTTGCTATGTCTGTTCCATTACTTTCTCATTTTCTGGTATCAGAAAAAAACTTTGAAAAGACAAAATGTACTGAATAAAAAAATAATTTACAGTTTTTTTCAACTGCTTACACACTAAATCTTTGCTTGTCACACAATTTTCTAAACATGTCCTCCAAACATCATAACCTGACACCAAATCTGCACAACCATACACTAATTCTCAGTGTTTGACAATTGACTAAAACACATTTTGCAAAACACCACACACAATTTTCTACCTAACACAAAAATCTAACAGGAAGTAACTTGATTTCGTTCTTCAAACACAACCCATCAAAATGCCACACTAAATCACCAGTGCTTCACTCTTTCTCTTCACATGTGCAAACACTATTTCATTTACTGAACACCATCCAATCATTGCCTTAGTATGAGTCTATGAATAGATATACTCTCTATATAGGTATGGACCCTTTCAATCTGCTCCTAGAGGATTTCCGGTTGAAATATTCAGAACCAATGCAGATACTTTGAAAATTACAGTAATCGGTCTTTAGCTTACAGTAATGTTCTACAAAAAGTTGACTTTATGTAAAATTTGTCTTTTTACTCAATTTTTGTTTGTCCCCATGTTACAGTACCATTAGCTCAATAAATTTTTCTGTGCCTCCAGAAATGCCTTAGGAACGCTTACTGTAGAATTGTTTGTTTCAGCAAGTTGAAAGGGTTTATAGGCCTATGAATTTATACTGTACACGACCCCCCCCCCCCCTCCCACACACACACACACACTTGTCTTTGGAAAAAAACAAAATCAGTGTTTTCAAAACTCGATGTACATCTGGTGGTCTTGTTTTCTTGTTTGCTGTAAAATACTGTATTCGCAACAGTATATTATTTGGGAAAAATCACTATTTTTGGTTTCAATATTGCTTGCATTTTTACTGTGTATTTCAACTTCTCTTTGTTGATACCGTAACTTTCACTCTTGTATGGAAATACATATAGAAAGCCTAAGACAGAAGAGCTTTAGGTTTTAAGCAACAGTGTGTACATGATGTATCCAAAATGTCATATTATGACAAAAGTGTTTGTAATGTGAGGAGAATGTTTGCTTTACAGTTTTTCTCAGTCGCTTTGGTGCTTTTCTCACATAACATTTGCACAGCAGTTAGTGCAATTCTCAAAACAATTAGTGCAAACTGCAAAACCTAGTGGATGACCTGCAAAAGCACGTCACTTGCTCAAAATGGATAGTCCATTCCTCAAAAGCAGGTATTCATGTCAATGAAACTGTCAGTGTCATCAAAATGAGAAGTCTTGACACCATCGTTTATGAACAAGATAGTCAAATGGCTTTGTCATGTTTTCATTATGACAGTTCTCTCTGTGTTTTCCAATGCAAAACAAGGTCAGAACTCGGTGACACTACCTGAACATGCTCAAGACAGCACTATACAGTACTTGTACAGCCATTTGAAAACTACAGTAAAGTTACACATTGCTGTAGTTAGGTGAGTAAGTCAGTACAAGACACTGAATACGTACATTTTTACTGTATGCTCTTTGCAATTCTACAGCATTGTGACAGAATTTGATAACTAGTTCAACAATTTTGTATGTAATGACTCAAGCAATGAAATGAAGACTATTAGTTTTATTGGGAACGACTCTTCAGCATTCATAAGTATAGTTCATTTTGACTGACATGACATAAGCAAATGATAATGTTAAAAAACAGCAGAGAATTGTATGTAAGCAACTGATACATGTATGGTATAAAATTCTCGCCAAAAGTTTTCTGTACCTGTACCAAAGTTTTGTGCTTGTAAGAATATTTTGTGCTCGTAAAAAATATTTGTGTACATGTAAAAATAATTTGTATCTGTAAAAATATTTTGTGCATGCAAAAATGGTTTGTACATCTTCAAATCCGTTTTGTCACTGTGTAGAAAAAATGTTTGTGAATTTGCGAACGATTTTTGCACGCACGGATTTTCCATTTGCAAGTGCGCATCTGTTTTCTACAGACATGAAACAGATCTACGGGTACGAAACGAATTTACAAGTACAAAACTTTTTTACAAATTTTCCCAAAACAGCCAATCACAGCACTGCTTACTGAACGGCCAGTCAGCCGATCAGCTCACTTCTTTAATTCTGAAACGCTGGACATCTCTGGGTACATCCATGTAAACACTACAGTCAGAAGAGGTGAAACAAGTATTGGCTGGGCTAAGCTAACGTCAAAGATACTGCTTTTATCAACTGTCTCTGCTAGCGTTACGTGAAAGCACCGCACATATAACATGGGAAATACAAAGGGAGGGAGGGAAGGGAGTCAGCCTAAAGCCACCCTGAACTTTTTTGGTAGCAGTAACTGTTATGTTCTTGCTAGCTTAGGTAACAAGCTAACTTAGCTAACAAGCAAACAGCTCAACTTAACTCTATTCCTTCCCTACTATGAATCTAATATCATTAACTAGAACTAATAAACAGTATAGTTTAAAACGCAAGCACTGGATAGGTAATTAGGTAACAATAGGTAATGGCAGCTAACTGGGCTAGTATTGGCTGGGCTAAGCTAACGTCAAAGATACTATCAACCGTCTCTGCTAACATTACGTGAAAGCACCGCACATTAACGTGGGAAATACAAAAGGGAGGAATGACTAGTCGGAAAACACTAACACAATAACTATACAGAACAATTATATCATTAATAATAATACTAATGATCCGAATTTTATTAGTTCTAGTTAATGATATTAGATTCATAGTAGGGAAGGAATAGAGTTAAGTTGAGCTGTTTGCTTGTTAGCTAAGATAGCTCTTCTTTTTTAAGTGTTTCACCTCTTCTGAACTGTGGTGTTTACATGGATGTACCAAGAGCTGCAGCGTTCAGCGTTTCAGAATTAAAGAAGCGAGCTGATCGGCTGACTGGCCGTTCAGTAAGCAGTGCTGTGATTGGCTGTTTTGGGAAAATTTGTAAAAAAGTTTTGTACTTGTACATTCGTTTCGTACCCGTAGATCTGTTTCATGTCTGTAGAAAACAGATGCGCACTTGCAAATGGAAAATCCGTGCGTGCAAATATCGTTAGCAAATTCACAAAAAAAAATTCTACACAGTGAGAAAACGGATTTGAAGATGTACAAACCATTTTTACGTGCACAAAATATTTTTACAGATACAAATTATTTTTACATGTACACAAATCATTTTTACGAGCACAAAATATTCTTACAAGCACAAAACTTTGGTACAGGTACAGAAAACTTTTGGCGAGAATTTTATACCATATACATGTCCAAAAGTATTTGCAATTTGTTCAGAGGAAGGAGAAATTGCTACTATGATGTGCACAAATGACTAAATGTTGTGGAGGTTGAACTAATAGTTATGAGAATTTTCATTCTGATCTGAAAAAAGCACCAAAGCGACTGAGAAAAACTGTAAACATGTGTTTTTGACATTTTGAATGTTGTGTGTCATTTTGCTGGAGATTTGGGGCATTTTGCATTTTGTGTGAGCAGTTGTGGGTTTTGTGTGTGGAGTTTTGAAAAATAGACACAGAGTTTTGAAAACGTGTGTAAACAATTGTAAAAAACTGTATTCATTCCTCCCAAGATGTAACTGCCATTGACATGTAAGACATACAGTAAATACCTAGCAAGATACAGCAAATTTCATTGAACTACATTGAAATTTTTTCATCGAAATAGACCTACAGTCAACACCTGTTGTACTGTTTGTTTCTCCACCAAATAGGGAATACAGTACTTTGTCTAAATGTGCATTAGATCCATACTTGCAAATAGCAACACAGAACAGACATCTCTTATAATGAATGATTGCTGATTTAAGAATTGTGCAAAGGAGTTTCACACAGGTGTATCAGAGATTCAGACTTATTCAAGGAATCTATACCACCTGTGAAAAGATGTTTTCCTTTTGTTTAGCATGGGAAAACAAATAGAGTTTGGGGCTTTTGAATGACACCTGTGTTAACTGTTTTGCAAAAGGGTGTGAGAAATGTGTGAACCCAATGAAAATGTGTGAACACATTGACAAGAGATGACTTCTGCTGTGCAAAGAAAGTAGTCATGAAGA
Source organism: Alosa pseudoharengus (assembly GCF_046254945.1). Taxonomy (NCBI): domain Eukaryota; kingdom Metazoa; phylum Chordata; class Actinopteri; order Clupeiformes; family Clupeidae; genus Alosa; species Alosa pseudoharengus. Next base: position 37,048,561 of record NW_027468837.1, read on the forward strand.
CCAAGTGGGTTCTAGTTTACTTAAGCAGGTAAAAGCAATCGAGAAAAACTGTAATCACGGAAAGTGCGAATGAAGTGGACACTTCTAAACGGAACCCAACCCACTGTACAGTAGCTCAAGGTCTGTGGCTAAAGCAGCCATAATGAAAGCGTTATCATTGTTTGGATACTTCACACACACATGTTTTTTAATCGCATAGACTACAACTACCAAGCTGGAATCAAAGCACATCGACTCCCCTCTCACACCCTAAACACACACTACAGGCCAAACAAAAAGCATCTCAGTCTCATGGTAGCTATAGGCAAAACTGTATCGGACCGGTGTAACGTTTGTACTAAATCATCCATGCAAAGAATGATTTTTGTAGCACGTGCAACAAATATGTGTAGGTACAGCCCTGCCCTGGATACATCTCTCAACGTGCGCTCTAACATTTGGTTTAAATGGAGATGTAGATCATCACGGGTGCATTAATAAATCTACATTGTGGCGAGTTGACACAAATTATTCACTGACGAATTTATGTAGTTTCAGTCCTAGTTACTTTACTTTGGGCCATGCTCCTCCTTACTTGAATCACCTTTGAAAATAGAGGATTGAAGTAGCCTATATTGTGTTTGGGAATGAACGTTGACTCAGATGCTTTTTGAGACTTTGAGCTAAATGTCCCAGCCCGGTGTTTAGGATGCATCATAGACAGGTTATCTTTCAGGTAGCCTATATATTTTCCATTAAAAAACCATCACGTAGCGAACGTGTTGTGGCTAACTCACTTAGCTCCTGTTAGTAGCCTTATGGTCATAAGCAAATGAGATGACAGTCGAAAGATACAATTAGTGCTGCTATCAATTTGCTTGGTATAACCGCATAGTTTTCTACAAATGCAATCAAATTGGCCTCCATCACTCAACCAATGCTAACGGTAACATTATTGTAGGCTACCTAGGTCCTATAGCAATTGATATTATAAGATTAACGTACCTGCAGTAAAAACCAAGCATGTCCGATAAACATTCTCAGATTTATTTCGGCTTCAAGAAGAAATGGGAATTACATTTCATGTGAAAATCGTCCTATCCTTATTAGACGTTCTCTGCGGTAAACTACAGTCCTTGTAGGAAGCGTCCATTGTTTTCCCAACCCACTTTAGATTAACTTCCAACTCACTCACTGCAACGATGCACCATCTGGTGGATAAACGACTACGTACCGCAGCCATGATGATGATAATGAATATTTGGTTTTCCTTTAATCCTACTGAATTTGTAATTATGTATCGGCCGTTCTAATTGCCGATACCGATGTGCGTGCCTTTGTGTGTGTGTGTGAGTGTGTATATGTGTGCACCACCATCTACAGGCCAATGAGTGTACAGTCACTAAATGTACACATAACTTACATTTTTTTAGACCCCCCCCCCCCCCATGGATGAAATTCTACGAAACGTGGCATACCCCCAGAGAATGCCAGGTTAATCATACACATAAAATTTGGTGCAGTTCTGAACATCTTAACTGAAGAGAGGGGCGATTAAAGCAGAATGATACTGCATTTTCATTTTTTACCGGAGGGGGGGGGGGGTGCAAATCACAAATGAGTGATTATGGGCTAGGTTGATGTGGGCCCTTGAGACCAACATACCATAAAAATTGCTTCATCCTCGGTGCCACGGTTCAGGTAGTTATTTAGGAAAAACTGCATTTTTTGGGTTTCGGGGGGCCCAGCGCGGAGGGGGAGTGGCCCCCGGGGACCAAACTAAAATTTTCCGTAAAAGTCTAGTGGGGCTACATACCCACCAAATTGCATGTGCCCCGGTGTTTCGGTGTCCTGCGTATCGTTGACCAAAAATTCAGGAAGTAGATGACGGGAAAAAAAAAACTTTGACAATCATTATATGACCGCTTCGCTAGCTTCGCTATTGGTGGTAATTGGTGTTACCTTTGCACTATTGTCACTGCTGGCACCCGCCGCAATTTCGTGTAGGCAACTTCGATTAACTTTAGATGCGCTCACAAAATCCTGGCTCTGAGCCAAAATGCGAGGGGTGGGGCCTGACGTGAGCTGTTATTGGATCAGTCGAGTGTCAATATGGAAATGTAACCAATGGGCCGCTGATTGTCCTTCCTTTGGGCCGATCGTTGGACAAAATGATTAAATTATATATATATATATATAGCCTATTCTATCGCCCCAAAAGGTGCGTCGGCCTACCGGGAAAATGCCCGGTATGCCAGATGGCCAGTCCGCCCATGCACACACACACACACACACACACACACACATCTCTACTGTTCTCAGTTTCCACCATGACACAAAAGGCACTTAGTGCAAATTATTTACACACACATGCCTTTTGTCGCCGAGTCACCCGTTTGGAAAGTTCCAGGCAGTGGGAACATGCTCCGCTTCTTTTCATGAAATGATAAAAGCCTTATTAAATCAATAACTGCCAAAATATTACACCTAGATCACAATGACACGCGCACACACAGACACACACACACACACACACACACAGACACACACACACACACACACACACACATACAGATACACACACACACACACACACACACACACACACACAGCCATACAGACAACCACACATACACACACCATTAGGCTTCCATCCATTAATCTCACACAGAACAGCAAGGCACTGGAAGATCATTAGTTAGCAGCTGGAGAGCTGCTTTTTGAGCATGTGTGTGTGTGTGTGTGTGTGTGTGTGTGAGAGAGAGAGAGAGAGAGAGAGAGAGCTGTTCATTATCATCTGAAATTTTAGACATTTACTTTCGCCACAGAAATGCAGGTGTTGAGTTCTGAAACCCTTCTCCTGTAAATCACAACACCATGGTGGTGACTGCACCGTGTGTCCGTGTGTATTTATTTACAATGATATTTTGTGTCATATGATATCTAATGGGTAATGGGAGTGTAGTAGCTATGGAACTTGGCTAGCATGCAGTAGTGTGTGTGTGTGTGTGTGTGTGTGTGTGTATGTGTGTGTGTGTAGGCTGGTGGTAGTGTAGTGGCTAGCATGCAGTAGTCACAGAAAGTAATGGTTTGGATTCCTGGCTGTACTGTTGTGGTACTGCAATGGTACTGAACCCTAAGTTGCTCCTAGGAGACTGATCCCTGTAATTACTATCTGTAAGTCGTTTTGGATAAAAGTGTTAGCTAAATGCATATAAGTAAAAATAGATAATAACTTTAAAATGGACTGAAATTAACCATTGATGTGTGTGTGTGTGTGAGAAAGAGTGATTTGGTTATGGTTATGGTTATGGGATTTGGCAGACGCTTTTGTCCAAAAGCGAAATACAAATACAAACAATATAATATTTAAAAATAACAGGGAACAATTTAAAAATGTTGGTCAGACTACATTAAGGAAAATAGCAACAATAAACAACAATGTCAATTAAATCAATCGCCAAATGAAATAAACAATGAAAATGAAGGAAAATACCAACAATAAGCATTAATGTCCATTCAATGAAATATAATAGCAATAACAATAGCATGGTAAGACTACATTAAGGAGAATGTCAATAATAAACAACAATGTCAAATTAATCAACAGCCTAATGAAAATAAACAATACTATAATATACAAACCATAACGCATAAGAAGCGCTTAATAAACTAAGTGTATGTTGAACAGATATGCCTCTGGAAAGACCCAAAACTTTCTGAATCAGTTGTAACGATCTTAGTACACAAGCAGGTAGGCCAGCTAAAAGTGAATTACAGTAGTCCAGCTTGGAGATGACTATGGCCTGAACAACAAGTTCACGTCTGAAAATGATTCTTTCTAAAAACTCCCGCCAGAGTGGAGATTCTGGAAAACTTTGTTTGCACGTTTATAGATAGGGATAGAATCTCACTTTTCTCATTCACACCTCTCAGCCATTGATGTGTGTGTGCGGTGTGCGTGTGTGTGTGTGTGTGTGTGTGTGTTTGTATGTGTATGTGTGTGTGTGTGTGTGTGTGTGTGTGTGTGTGTGTGTGTGTGTGTGTGTGCGAGAGAGAGAGAGAGAGATAGATGAGAGAGAGAGAAAGAGAGAGAGAGATTTGTGAGGAGAATCTCACTCTTTTCATCCACACCTCTCAGCCAGAGCTTAGGATGCAAAGGTGGCGCTGAATGATGATGTAATTTACACGAGCCATATCAGTGACAGTGTGAGGGCCTGGTCCCCCAATAAGTGTGAGGGAATTACTTGACCATGTCACACACCTGTCCTCCTGAGAATCTCACATGGAATGGAGCTCATGGAATGGACATTACCACGGAAACAGAAGCATCTATGCCACTCTCTGTTCTTTGTGGCGATGTGACATATTTTTTTTTAACAAGAGGAGAGAAAATGGAAGACATGCAGACTGTAGAACATCAATCTGTGTCTCCGGCGAGCTCTCAATTACATATTCCACAGCCAACTCCATCATTGTTAGTGTTTAATTAATTTGTAATACTGAAACAAATTACCTTTGCATGGATGAAAATGACACCTAAATGTAGCGTAGCACTGTGGCATTTGGTGATTAAATATTCTCACAGGGCTCGGCTTGTTTGATGAGGCAGCGGCAGCTGATGAAGTTGGGTAACATTATTAAGTTAGTCATAACAACCAACTAATTTCCTTCAGTACACATCCGTTAGAATAGGGAGGAATCAGAGGTGTGTCAAAATCAACATGCTCCCCAGCAAAATACAGACAGAGAGAATAAGAGAGCAGGGAGAGAGAGAGAGGGGGATAGAGAGACTGAATGAGAGAGGGGGGAAAGAGGAAGATAAACAGTCCAAAAGGGAGAGAGAGAGAGAGAGAGAGAGAGTGGTGTGTGTGTGTGTGTGTGTGTGTTTGTGTGTGTGTGTGTGTGTGTGTAGGGGGGTGAGAGAGAGAGAGAGAGACATAAAGAGACAGAATGATGGAGACTAGATAAGAGGAAGAAAAACAGAGGTGGAGTGAAAAGAGAAAAGGAGAGAGAGAATACATCAGAAATAACGAGGGAAAGAGAAAGATTGAGTGAGAAAAATAGGAAATGGACAGAAAGAGAGGTGGTTGACAGAGAGAGAGAGAGAGAGATGTGTGTGTGTGAGAGAGAGAAAGAGAGAGACAGTGGTACAGTATGTGTATATGTGTGTGAGAGAGAAAGAGAGAGAGAGAGAGAGAGAGAGTGGTATGTGTATATGTATGAGAGTGTGAGAGAGAGTAGTGTGTGTGAGAGAGAGTAGTGTGTGTGAGAGAGACAGAGTGTGAGAGAGAGTAGTGTATGTGAGAGAGAAAGCAAGAGCGAGAGAGAAAAAGAGAGAAAAAGGGGAGAGAGAGAGAAAAAGAGAGAAGAGGGTGAGAGAGAGAGAGGGAGAGCAGCACGGTAGATTGCGCGTGTCAGAGTCAGTGAGAGCATTAATGAGTCGCGCTGGTCTCTGGCCGTGGCTGCCTCGGCTTGCTGCCGTGTCTGAATGATATCTCCATCGCTGCGCTGCTTCATCCATGCCTGCCTGTCTCATTGTGTGTCATGTCTGGAGCTAGAAGCCAACGCGGGACTCAGGGGGGTGGGGGCTTTGCCAGATGCTATCGCTGCTAGCGCACGCCGACATCACACAATGGTACCTGACTGGAACAACGCTAAGGAACACCGGCACTGACGTGCACAATAGACGAATAAATAAATTCTGCCCGTTCCTTTTTAAGTAGAAGAAAGAAAGTGCGTGGCGGCAGATAATGGAATCTGAGCAAGGGTGTATCATTCTGGCTTAGAGATTAGAATTTTAAAAGTTCGTTTTCGGTCTGATGGCTTTGTCGTTCCACGTGTGCTGGCTACCGCGGAGGCTTATGCGCGGCTGAAAAGCAGAGCAGCGGTTTCTAAATAAGGTGTGCGGCCCCTGCGTTGTGGAGCCGGCTACTTTGTTTTTATTTCCAGCCAAAGCACGAACAAGCGTTTGAATGGGCCTTTATCCTGGGGCTAGCCCTTCTCTTTTATGCACCTCTCTAAAGGAACTTAGGAACCAGAGTGCTACTTGCCGATAGAAAGACCACTCCCCTTTTGCTTTTGAAAGACTGGACTTCAGTGGGGAGGCCCGTGCAGCCTCACAGACCACACACTCACCACTGAGAGCGTATTGTGTACGATGACCTTGATGGGGCAGAGCCAGGGCCAGATAGGGATGCTAAAGAGGAGAGATGATGTTGAACGTGCCCAAGAAGAGAGATGATGAACGTGCCCCACAAAAAGCCCTGAGTAGGCATAGAGATAGAACTGAAACAATGAAAAGGGGAACAATATTGTGTGAACAATCAATAATTAACTTTGGGGCGTGAAGTAAAAAGTTTATGTCATGTAATATGCAAGCTATAAGATGTTAATAGCTACACGACAGGGCTCTAACTGCGCTCAGTTAAAAGCCAGCCTCACACAGCTTCTCTGTGTCAGCTCCGTGTGTGTGTGTGTGTGTGTGTGTGTATGTGTGTGTGTGTGTGTGTGTGTGTGTATGTGTGTGTGTGTGTGTGTGTGTGTGTGTGTGTGTGTATGTGTGTGTGTGTGTGTCTGTGTGTAGGTCTTTGGTTTGACAGCACACGGTCTGTCTCTGACACGGAGAAACTGGAGTTTATTTGCCGGCGTAAAAAAGCATTACAAGCTGCCGAGGCGTCTCTCGGTGAGTGCATCCGTGTCAATTATGGCATCCTGATCCCAGAGAACTATTTACACGGCAGCTTGAAAAGCCGCCGCCACCGCAAACCGCCACCGCGCTCTCTCTAATGGGATCCCCCCCGCACCCAACACTGATAAGCCATATTTTCTGTCACCTCCAATTGAGGCACAACAACGTCTCAAGCAGAAGATTAAGGCTGGGGAAAAGAGAGAGAGAGAGAGAGAGAGAGAGAGAGAGAGAGAGAGAGAGAGAGAGAGAGAGAAAGGAGAGACACTCAGAGGGAAAGGGTGGGGGGAAAGGATGAAGGAAGAAAACCACGAAGAAAAAAGAAAAACAAATCTTTTTTCAGGGAATTTGAATAAGAAACAAAAGTGGGCTGGTGTGGCAGTGAGCTGACAGGTATTAAAGGGCGCGTGGCAGACAGGCAGGCATTGTGGGAACACACAGGGAACGCGCAACACAAGAGGGCTACAGGCTAATAAACACAGCTATGAATACAACCAGCGGCTTTGCAGCGCAGCCAAACGCCGCGCGCCCGGGGAAGAAAGGCGCTGAGAAATGAAGAGACTATCACAGAAAAATGGCCCTCAAATTAACCACGGTGCGGCACGGCATGGCGTGTGTGTGTGTGTGTGTGTGTGTGTGTGTGTGTGTGTTGTGCGACAGCAGAAGCTGGGAATTGGCTTTTATCACTTCCCCAAACAATGGGCGTCCTGACAGCGCTTAGCCGATAACTTAGCATCGCTCTGTTTACATTTTATTTCTCCTTCTCTGCCGTCAATCTCTCTCTCTCTCTCTCTCTCTCTCTCTCTCTCTCTCTCTCTCTCTCTTTCTCTCTCTCGCCTTCTTCTCTCGCTCCAGCTCACGCCGCGCCGCCGCCGACTCATGGAACTTTTTGCCTGTCCTCGATAGCTGGGTCCTTTCAAGTGTTTAATATCATGCAAAAATAATGCCACAACCCCCCCCCCCCCACACACACACACACACATCCTCGCTCCCTCCTCCATCCCACCCTGCGTGCGGTTACACTACAAAGCTGCTTGGCAGCGCGTGGACTCCGCAGACGATTGCGTCGCCGCCCTCGTTATCTCGGCTCCTGTTTATTATTTCCTGTAGTATTTTCTCCCTGGAGTGGAAAGCAGGAGCGCGGAGGAGAGAGAAAAGAAAAGAGAGAAGCGCCCCCTCCCTCCCCCCCCCCCGCCTCCTCTCTCTCTCTCTCTCTCTCTCTCTCTCTCTCTCTCTCTCTCTCTCTCTCTCTTTTCTTTCTTCTCTCTCTCTCTCTCTCTCTCTCTCTCTCTCTTCCTCTCTCTCTCTCTCTCTCTCTCTCTCTCTCCTCCCTCCCCGCTCCTCTCTCTCTCCTCTCTCTCTCTCCTCTCTCGCTCTCTCTCTCTCTCTCTCTCTCTCTCTCTCTCTCTCCTCTCTCTCTCTCCTTTCTTTCTTCTCTCTGAGGTGGCCTCCTGTGGCATCTGTTCTGGTTAAATAAACTGCCTATTTACCGCAATGACAGGCCAGATTATTTACAAATGCAAGCTATTACCAGAGGTCTTTATTCATGGGCATGGCAGTTCAGCCGCCCACAGCTGGGCAGCGGGGGAGCGCATTGGGGGGGGGCTGTGGGGGGTAGTGGACGGGCTGTTTGCAGGACTGTTTAGTAAATTAGTCCTGGATGCAATCTTCTCTCCTCACCCTGCGGCTCCCAGGTTGAAGCAATCACTTCCCCAACAGCACCAATTAGAGTGCTGTCTGCCTGATCTTTGGGCTTAAATATCACAGGGCTTTTCTTTCACAGGACACGGCTACCTGTGTAGCTGCAGACTGAGTGTAGGGTATTTAAATTATAACCATTATAACCATGAACACAGTGCTATAATAAAATAAAAATTACGGCAGGTATTTATATCTTCACTCTAACACGATGTCTCACCAGACAAGGCCTTTCTCACAAACTCCTCTATACTCTACACCCCTGCATACTTCCCACGCATGTAAATACCCTTACACTCCTCACCCTTACCCATATACCCCTGAGACATACCCCTGACATAATACCCCTTGATACAACTCAGACATCTAAATACCACATACCCTTCATGCATCTAAACACCCCCATATACCCCTCATGCCATCTAAATACCCCTACATACCTCCTAGACATGTAAATACCCCTACATACCCCACAGACCATTTAGATACCCCATATACCCCTCAAACATCTAAATACACCTAGACATATACCCCTCTGACATGTAAATACCCCCATATACCCCTCAGACCATCTAAATACGCCAAAATACTCCTCATACATGTAAATACCCCCATTTACATCTCAGACATCTGAATACCCCTACATACCCCTCAGACTATCTAAATACCCCCATATACACCTCAGAACACTAAATACATATACATTTAACATACCCTCCAAAAAGTCCATATACCCCTTGATACCTTTAGACCATCTAAATACCCCTACACCCACCTTGGGGAAGCTGACCCGTGTACACACAGTGTTCTGATCTGAATACCCCTACATACCCCTCAGATCATCTAAATACCCCCATATACGCCTCAGGACACTAAATACATATACATATAATATACCCTCCAAAAAGTCCATATACCCCTTGATACCTTTAAACCATCTAAATACCCCTACACGCACCTTGGGGAAGCTGACCCGTGTACACACAGTGTTCTGATCTAATACCCCTACACCCACCACCTTGGGGAAGCTGACCCGTGTACACACAGTGTTCTGATCTAAATACCTCTACACCCCACCTTGGGGAAGCTGACCCGTGTACACACAGTGTTCTGATCTAAATACCCCTACACCCA
>NW_027468837.1:37065754-37068254 GCF_046254945.1 Alosa pseudoharengus
GGTACTAATAAAAACTACAGGATAGTAAGAGCTGAAATGTTGCTTCATTTATCCAGTTTCCACCACTATGGAAAACGTGGGCCGGTCTTGGGCCTGAAACTCCTGCACTGAATTCTGGCAACTTTGAAAACCAGCTTCTTTTGAAGATGAACAGACACAATTTTTTCAGTTTCAACTAACGACTGGCATATAGTAGCTGCTGGACATAGGTGGCTTGTGTGTGTGAGAGTGAGATGGTGACCTGGGGAGTAAGCCCTAGAAATGCTCATACCACATGACCAAAATGTTCTCCCTACCAGCAGGTCATTTTTTTTTTTAAGAAATAAGTTATTTATTTAGTTTAGTTATTCATTTTTACCTGAAGTTCATACAAAAGTGACCTTTCTGTTTCTGTTTTTTCTTTGAAAGAAGATATGGGAACCCTGAATATGCTTTATGCTTTACTATAAGAAAGCCAAAATAAAGTTCACAATAAAAGTTCAAAATAAAACCGCTTGCTTTTTACTTTTTACTTTTACTTCAATACTTTACTTTTGATACTTAAGTACAGTATATATCAGATACTTTAAGACTTTTACTTAAGTAATATTCTAAAAGGTAACTTTCACTTCTACCAAAGTCTTTTTCTAGTACGATACTTGTACTTTTACTCAAGTATTCTTTCTAGTACTTTATACAACACTGTTTCTGTGGCTATGCAGATGCACACAGGCTTTTTTCTGTTTGTTTATTTAAAGATGAATGTGTTTCGTTGTGTTTACTTGCATGTGTGTTTGTTTATTTAAAGATGAGTGTGTTTTGTTGTGTTTACTTGCATGTGTGTTTGTTCATTTGTTTGAATGAACGAACGTCTGAGTGTTTATCTATGTGTGTGTGTGTTTGTGTGTGTGTGTGTGTGTATGTGTGTGTGTGTTTGAGTAAGTGTTTGTGTTTGTGCACCCATATATAGATATCTGTGTTTGCCTGCAATTTTTTCTGTTTGTGCAAGAATGTGGTTATTTGGGGGGGGGGGGGGGGGGTATGGTTGTTAGGGTGGAATGGTCTAGCCCAGTAAAGAAACAAACATCAGTGTGGTAAACAGAAGTGATTTGCCTTTGGAAACTTTCTTCTTAGCAGTCTGTGTTTGTGTGTGTGTGTGTGTGTGTGTGTGTCTGAGTGAAGGAACCACACAGATGTTTCTATGCGCTGGCTGGTGTGTATGACTGTGTGTTTGTGTGTGTGCATATGTGTGTGTGTGTACTGTGTGTCTGTTTTTAAATCAGTGTGTGTGTCTGTGTGTGTGTGTGTGTGGGTGTGTGTGTGTGTTTGTGTGTGTGCGTGTGTGTGCATCTGTTTGTCTGTCTGTCTGTGTGTGTCTATTTTTAAATATGTGTGTGTGTGTGTGTGTGTGTGTGTGTGTGTGTGTGTGTGTGTGTGTGTGTGTGTGTGTGTGAATAGAGCCACACAGATGTCTTCATACACAGGAGTGTGTGTGTGTGTGTGTGCATGTGTGTGTGTGTGTGTGTGTGTGTGTGTGTGAGTGTGTGTGTGTGTGTGTGTGTGTGTGTGTGTGTGTGTGTGTGTGTGTGTGTGTGTGTGTGTGTGTGGTTGTAGGAAGGCACACAGATGTCTGATGGCGAGTCCTGGAGCTGACGAGCCATGACGAGTTCTGGTCTGAGGCAATTAGCTCTGGCATTTCAGAAGATGGATCTCCCTACTCAAGTACACACATGCATGCCAGTCACACACACACACACACACACACACACACACACACACACACATACACATACACACACACACACACACACACACACACACACACACACACACAATTCTGAAATACATATATGCATGCATGCACACACACACACACAAACAGGTCAGAACACATGCTTATAGGAGGACTATGTGCTCAACTCAGACTCCTTCCTACTCACACGTATGCAATCACATACAGACAGTACACACATGCATGCTAGCCACACACACATACTGTACACACACACACACACACACACACACACACACACACACACACACACACACACACACACAGACAATACGTAAGATGAACAACTGTCTCTGTTTGTATACTGCCATGTGCCAGGAGACTTTCAGATTGCAACATGTATTGTGGGTTGTAAAAGCCTTTTTCTGTAGGAGAAACTGCAGCCCTGCACATCTGATGGAAACATTAGCCCCAGACGCCGCTAGCCTCCGACCGTGCTAACCTGCCAAGGGACCTGCTGCCATTTACAACAAACTGAGAAACCTACCCTCACTCTGGAGTGGCCTCAGCTTGCTGTGCAGCCTCGTGCATCACACACACACACCACACAGACACACACACACACACACACACGGACACACGGACACACACACACACACACACACACACACACACACACACACACACACACACACACACACCCAGGCACACACACACACAGACACACACACACACACACACACACACACACACACACACCCAGGCACACACACACACACACACACACAC
>NW_027468837.1:37073254-37075754 GCF_046254945.1 Alosa pseudoharengus
TGAGTGTATGAGTGTGTGAGTGTGTTGTGTGTATAAAGATGTTGAGTGTATGAGTGTGTGAGTGTGTTGTGTGTATAAAGATGTTGAGTGTATGAGTGTGTGAGTGTGTTGTGTGTATGAAGATGTTGAGTGTTTGAGTGTGTTGTGTGCATAAAGATGTTGTGTTTGTGAGTGTGGAGTGTGTGAGTGAGTTGTGTGTATAAAGATGTCGTGTTTGTGAGTGTGTGAGTGTGTGTGTGTGTGTGTGTGTGTGTGTGTGTGTGTGTGTGTGTGACAAAGACCGACACCTTCTGTGTAAAAGGGTGCTTGTTTTTTTGTGTGCTATTTGAGGTTTTTTGGTGCTTTGAAGTGTTTTGACTGTTTATGTGTGTATTTGTACACATTGACCTGTGTGTGTGTGTGTGTGTGTGTGTGTGTGTGTGTGTGTGTGTGTGTTTTAGTTTACCACACCCATTGAGTGTGTGAGAACACCTCAAACTTGTGTACTCTGGGCTGCTCAGCTTTGGAGGAATCCCCGTTTTGAAGGAGAGAGCAAACCCCTACTGTGACTAGCACTCCAAAATAACGTACACGCATACACACACACACACACACGCACGCACACACACACACACACGCACACACACACCACACACACCTGTGTTTTTTTAAGCCTCATCAGATCAGGGAGATGCTGAAGCCTGCTTTAATCTTTCTGTTTCTCTCTCTCTTTCTCTCTCTCTCTCTCTCTCTCTCTCTCTCTCTCTCTCTGTCTCTTTCTTTCTTTCAGTGTTGGCCTTTGTCTGTCTGTTCCAATTCCCTCTCCCCTATGCCTGTGGTGCCCATTGACATTTGATGAATGTAACATTGTGTGATTAGGAGGTTGGTCTAATTGGGAACAATATGGTCTAGTATAGATGTAAGCAGCAACTCTATGGGCTATTAGAGAGAGAGAGAGAGAGAGAGAGAGAGAGAGAGAGAGAGAGAGAGAGAGAGAGAGAGAGAGAGAGAGAGAGAGAGAGTAAGTCCCTTACCCAGATGTGAGACCCCTTACTCCAAATTGCTGAAAGGAAGAAATAAAAAGACAAACAGGACATACAGAAACCTGAAGATAAACGACTGTATAGCACCATATTTAAATAATTTCAGATAGAAAGTTAGCCAGATAGAGGCAGTGACCATAGCCTACTCATAGAAACAGGCAGACATAGAAAAACATGGATGCCTAGACATACGAGAAACTGAAGTTTCTGTATAAATGATGTAGAAAACAAGGAACATTTCCTTCTTATATTGAATAAGGGAAACATATTAATTCAAAACACATATAAAATAATTTGAAAATCTATCTCCACAAATGAAAATATGTATACTATTGGGAGAGGAACCAAACTGATCCTGCCTAGCTGCAGATTATATCTTGACCTGCCATAAAACAAGAGAAAAGTTGTAACTTTTATGTATGTGATATATTGATGGGTCCTCTCCTCTTTATGTATATGTGACTACTTTGTTTGATAATTCAGCTATGTAACTTAAATTGATTTATGTAAATGTATCTGTAAGTGTAGGCATGTAATATGATTTTGCATAAGCTTTATTTATTTTCTACAGTACAGCACTTTTGCTGAAGCTATTACTGTCTGTTTAGTAGCATTACCATTTATCATTTTATCTTATTTTTCCATTTATTATTTAATTGTATCTTTATACCAATATTAATGTGACGTTGATTATTAACATGTTATACCTGTTGCTTTGGCAACAATGACTGTATTCATTCATGCTAATAAAGCACCATTTGATTTGATTTGAAACAGAGAGAGAGAGAAAGAGAGAGAGAGAGAAAGAGAGAATAATGGACAGAGAAAAATTAGGAATGTAGGAGAGCATTTTTCTCAACGAGGACAAAGATGAAGAGAGGTGTGTATTAAGAAGTGAGAGAGAGAGGAAGATGAGGAGAGGTGTGTATTAAGAAGTGAGAGAGAGGAAGATGAGGAGTGGTGTGTATTAAGAAGTGAGAGAGAGGAAGATGAGGAGAGGTGTGTATTAAGAAGTGAGAGAGAGGAAGATGAGGAGTGGTGTGGAATGGAGTGAGAGAGAGGAAGATGAGGAGAGGTGTGGAATGGAGTGAGATGAGGGGGGGTGAAAGTCAGCAAGAGAGAAAAAGAAAAAAACATAAAGAGAAAAGACAGAGAGAAATGGAGAGAGGGAGACAGAGAAAGGACAGAAAGACACACAGAGACACAACGAGAGGAAACCGAAAACCAGAAAGTGCCGTGAGCAGGAGCGATAGATGAATGAAAGGAGGAGAAAAAAAGAGTGAAAAGAGGGGAAGTAAACGGAGTTTGATGTGGTGAGCAGAGACAAGGCGTGGCTGCCTCCGTGCGGAGTGACCTGCAGAGCGTCCTGCATAGTGACCTGCGGAGTGACCTGTGGAGCGTCCTGCATAGTGACCTGTGGAGCGTCCTGCGGAGTGACCTGCGGAGCGTCCTGCATAGTGACCTGCGGAGCGTCCTGC
>NW_027468837.1:37080754-37088254 GCF_046254945.1 Alosa pseudoharengus
GTCTATGCTTTATAGCTATGCTAGGTCAACGATTCGCCTATTACAAGTTCTTTTACCATCAAATTGGCTTTGTAAAGGTGGAAATCTTGCATAGTGTACCTTTAAAGACACTTATAGGCCATATTAAAGGCACGTATAGGCCATATATAGACTCACACCTATAAAACACAGGTCAGGTGGTGTGTGACATGGATGTTGCTATTTATAATAATAATATAATAATAAGCTTTATTTGTATAGCACCTTTCATACACAGAATGCAGCTCAAAGTGCTTTACATTTGAAGCATGTAACAAAATAATAGTCAGTCAGTCATTATCAATCACATTTCTTCATTGCTGGGGCCGTTTATGATCCACTCAGCAACATATCAAAAATATAGAAAATGACATGTCATAAGACTGGCAGCCTTAACCCTCTTACCCCCCACAAGCACGCCATATGGCAACTGTGGCAAGGAAAAACTCCCATATTCCAGGAAGAAACCTTGAGCAGAACCTGACTTAATAGGGGGAGCCCATCTGCTTCTGGCTGGCTGCGCCCTCCAATAGCAGCAGATGTAGAATAATCTGAAAAAGTAGTCTACAGGATAAGACGAGTTAACTAAAAGCTTTCCTGTACAGGTATGTTTTCAGATCTTTTTTAAAAATATTTACTGAACTCGCCTGCTTGATGTACAGAGGCAGGGTGTTCCATAGTTTGGGGGCATAATGGATAAAAGCAGCTTCTCCACTTTGTTTGTGGAGCACTTTGGGTACGATTAAAAGATTAGAATTGGATGATCTAAGTTTTCTTTGTGGTTGATAAGATATTAAAAGCTCAGAGATATATGAAGGTGCTGTGCCATTCAGAGCTTTGTAAGTAATTAACATAACCTTAAAATCAATTCTATAGGAAATAGGGAGCCAGTGCAGTTCAGCCAACACAGGGGTGATGTGTTCTCTCTTCTTAGTCTTAGTTAAAAGTCTAGCCGCAGAGTTCTGTATGAGTGCCAATTTCTTTAGATGTTTTTTGGGAAGACCAGTGAAAAGTGCATTGCAGTAGTCTAACCTGCTAGTGATAAAGGCGTGAATTAGTTTTTCTGCATCTTGTTGAGTTAAAAAGGGCCGCACTTTGGCAATGTTTCTCAAGTGGAAATAGGCTGTTTGAGTAACTTTACTGATATGGGGCTTAAAACTTAACTCTGCATCTAAGATGACACCGAGGCTTGTTACTTTTGGTTTGACCTGGTGTGCCAAGTTCCCCAGATTACTAAGAACAATATCTCGCTTTAGTTTTGGTCCCACCAAAAGTACCTCTGTTTTGTCATCATTTAGTTTCAGAAAATTTTTGCTCATCCACTGATTAATGGAGGTTAGGCATGCAGTGAGGGAGCAAAGGCCATCTGGGTTAGTTGGCTCCACAGAAATATACAATTGGGTATCATCTGCGTAGCTATGGAAGTTTACATTATGCTGACTTATGACATTTCCCAATGGAAGCATATATAGGGAAAATAGCAGGGGACCAAGGCAGCTCCCCTGGGCCACACCAAAAGGCAAGTCATGTTTTTCAGATACATGATCTCCTAGACTGATATAAAAATCTCTGCCAGTAATGTAGGTTTGAAACCAGTTTAGAGCATTATCAGAGAGACCCACCCACTTCACAAGGCGGTGAATTAGGATGCTATGATCAATGGTGTCAAATGCCGCACTCAAATCCAGAAGAATAAGGATTGAGACTTTGTTTGAGTCAGTAGCCAGTCTGAGATCATTGACTATTTTTACTAGAGCCGTTTCTGTGCTGTGATTTGATCTAAAACCTGATTGGAATTTTTCAAGGATACTGTTTTCGTTGAGGAAGGTATTTAACTGATTACAAACAACTTTTTCAAGTACTTTGCTCAGGAACGGTAGATTTGATATAGGCCTGTAGTTGCTCAGATTGGTATGGTCAAGATTTGACTTTTTAAGTAAAGGTTTCACAACAGCGGTTTTAAAAGCAGTTGGAAATATACCTGTTTCTAATGAGGTATTTATTACCTTGAGAATAAAGGGAGCTAAGCTATCATATAGTTTTTTGAGGAATCTAGTAGGGATTGGATCTAAAACACATGTTGAGGAGCCGGTTTGAGTTATAATTTTACCAAGCTCAGATTGAGTAATAGTGCTAAAGGACCTTAATTTTGGGGGGCTGTTTTTGGGTGTACTATCAAACATATTACTTGTATTACCAATAGCCTCCCTTATAGAAATTACTTTGTTTTCGAAGAAGTCTGCAAATTCTTCGCATCTTAGAGAGGATGCCTGACTGAGTGTATCAAAAGGTGTTTGATGCAATAGCCTATCAATGGTAGAGAACAACACCCTAGAGTTTCCACTGTTTTCAGCAATTACCTTAGAGAAGTGGTTCCTTCTCTCATTCCGAATAGCTCTATTATAATTTGCTATTTTTTCTTTTAGAATGGCACGGTGAACCTGTAACTTAGTTTTTCTCCATGTTCTCTCAGCTTTTCTACATGATCTTTTTAGATCATGGATATTTTCGTTCATCCAAGGTGTCAGTTTGCTACAGGGCCTTTTTTTAGTCTTTAAGGGTGCCACTCTATCAAGCATAGCGCCTAATTCATGATTGAGAGCCTCTACCATTTGATCAATGGGATGATGTAAAATATCTAAATTTATGGAGTCTATAAGAGCTATGAACTGCTGTTCTGCTCTAATGTCCAAGAGTCGCGATTTGATTGCAATTTCGGGATGAATTTTTGGAGTATGTAGTACTATATTAAAAGATACACAATAATGATCAGACATATTTATATCATTTACTGATAAGTCTGTGACTTCTATCCCTCTAGAAATGACTAGATCGAGGGTGTTGCCAAGGTTGTGGGTGGGTCCTGTAACATGCTGCTTTAGCTCTAAACTGTCCAACACATTAAGGAACTTACTGGCTTTAGCATCAGTTGTCTTATTGACATGAATATTAAAGTCGCCATTTACAATTATCCGATCATAGCTAGTGATGATGAGCGACATAAGTTCAGAAAACTGGTCGAGAAAGCCAGCCCATAGTTTAGGAGGGCGGTATAAGGTTAATAGAAGTACAGCTGGGTCAGCCTTCAGAGTGAGGGCAATGTACTCAAAGGAAGCGAATTCACCAAAGTTGACTCTAGTGCAACTATATTTGTTTGAGAGAATGGAGGCAATTCCACCACCTCGTTTGCCTTGTCTAATTGAGTGGAAGAAATTATAATTTGGGGGACAAGTTTCAACAAGAACAGCTTCGCTGTCTGAAGTCAGCCAGGTTTCAACAAGAAACAGAAAATCCAATTGTTTTTCACTAATAAAATCATTGATTGCAAAGGTTTTGGTAGTAAGTGCACCTATATTCAGTAAACCCATGTTAGCTGAAAATGCCTCTGGCTTTTGAGGAATATGCTGAGGTATGGAAAGAATATTTGTTAGGTTTCTAGTTTTAAATTTGTCTTTTCTTTTTACTATACGTTTGGTAGAAATCAACGTTGGAATAGAACTATAAGCATAAGTCATGCTATTGCATGAAGCAGCTTGATCTATGGTAGTAGTATTGTATGTTACCCTGCAGAAAACATTCTCAGACCCATCCACATGTATAATGCCATTCGAATCAATACCTGGGGGGCGTGAATCTGTAATATTTTCTACAGAATGTCAATGCCTCAGTGTGGACGCTATGTTGTCAGAGAGTAGCCTGGCTCCATGTTGGTTTGGGTGGAGACCATCACGCTTCAGCATACTGGGCCTCTCCCAGAACAAGCCCCAGTTGTTGACATAGGGGATGCTTAGGGAAGCGCAGTAGCGTTTGAGCCAGGTGTGGAGATCGAACAGTCTGGACCATCTCTCAGCACCTTTTCTGTAGGTAGGGAGAGGCCCAGAGATGACAAAGCGTTTTTCTGTGCCCATCAGGGTGGTGATGAGAGTTTTGTAGTTTTCCTGCAGTGCTACTGACTGCTTATCTCTGATGTCGTTTGTGCCCACGTGTACGATGATGTTGTTGACCTTGGTGTGGCAGGCCAGGATGCTTGGGAGTTTCTGCTGGATGTCAAGGACCTTGGCACCAGGGAAGCAGTAGACCTTGGAGGGACCGCTACATGATGGGGGAATGCAGAGGTCTCTAACCATGGAACTGCCGATGACCAGGGTGGAGGTTGATGAGGTCCGGGGAGGTGGGGGTCGGGGGGGCGCCGACTTTGAGGAGGGACCAGGATGGTTGTCTCGGGGCAGGAGGGGCTCCTCATCCTCGGTCAGAATGGCGTAGCGGTTTTCCAGTCGTATAGGTTGGGCTGGGCCTGAGTGCCGTCCGGACCGTCTGCCGTGCTTGTGATGCTTGCTTCTACGCCATGGCTCAGGCTGATGTGGAGTGGAGCTGGCCAGCAGAGCAGGCTTGGTTCTCAGCAGAGGCCGGGGAGAGGCAACAGGGACAGAAGTTGCATTAGTGCATGGCATGGTTAAAGTATTGGAGGACAGAGTGAAATCAGGGCATCTGGCATTAGTGTGTGTAAGAGAGGTAACGTTACTTACGGAGAGAATGGTGTCGAGGAACTGTTCATCCTTCTCAATCTGATGGAGGGTCGCTATTCTGGCTTCGAGTTCCACTATCTTTTCGCTGAGAAGGACGCAGGAGTCGCAGCCTGGTGCACAGCTGAGGGGAGGCATCGTGTCGCGGCGAGGGCTCGTCGGTGTCAACTTTCTTTTAAACGTTTGTTTGCTAGTTGGCTAGCAACAGCGATATCGTGCAGTTCCTTGATAACTCGAACACAGGTAGCGGGTGAGTAATCTGAGATTACTCACTTTTATATTGAGTCACTAGTTTTGAGAGACGTTAGAAGGAATTTGATGCTTTCTTCTTCCAGATAGCGTTTCCTTGGCCCGGTATTATTTGCATGCTGACTTAATCGTTTCACGTTAACGTTTGACAGAAAAGTTTGGCGATCAAGGTTATAGAGTCCGATAATCCAAAGCCTCGAGCAACAACAGTTTATGGAACAGTTTGTTCACGAGATATAATCGGTAGCCAGTAAATCCGTAGAAAGTAGATAGTAACAAGGAGATTTTAAGATAGATAAGTTTGGAAGTTTAGGTAGTTACATACGGAGCACGCCGACCGGACCGGAACCGGAACCGGAAATCAATTGTTAATAGACGATTTGCATTAGCTAGAGCAATGTTTAAACCTTTACAGTTATAGTCATATTTTCGGTAGGTAGAGTAGACAGGCCCTTACAGGTATTTTTGAAGATAAGATCTCATAAACACAGCAGCTGTCTTAGCATGCCTTTCACAGGAGTGTGTGTGTGTGTGTGTGTGTGTGAGAGAGAGAGAGAAAGAGAGAGAGAGAGAGAGAGAGAGAGAGAGAGAGAGAGAGTGAGTGAGTGAGTGGAAAGGGCAATACATTCTCTGAGATGTATGAGGTGGTGGAGATGGAGAAGACCTGATAGAGGGCAGCTCGGACAGACACAGTGTCAGCGCTGAAGAAGGCCAGAGCCCATCACACACACACGCACACACACACACACACACAGGGAGAGGAAGAGGAAACCACTTTTCACATACAACTCTGTCATATAAGCAATCATGGAAAATCAATCATGCTCACACACTCACTCATCTTCACTATCCTCTTCTTGCCCTTCCCATCAAACTGACACATGTTGTTTCCCACTGACATGCATGGAAATATACTAACACACACACACACACACACACACACACACACACACACACACACAAACTGCCAGGAACAAGTGTGAGTTGCTTGTAATTATTCTTATTTACAGCCTAGCCCTCAGGGGGATAGAAATAGAATGTTGTGCATCAGTGTGTGTGTGTGTGTGTGTGTGTGTGTGTGTGAGACAGAGGGAAGGGACCTGAGTGAATGTGAAACTCAAGTGTTTTGCGTGTTGTGTGTCCTGGGGAGAACAAGAGGGGCAGTTTAATTTCCCCTGATTCATTATGCAGACAGACCTCACACTCATCTCTCTCTCTCATCTCTCTTTCTCTCTCTCCCTCTCCCTCTCTCTCTCCATCTCTCACTCTCTATTTCCCTCTGTGAGGGACCGAGGCGGCCAACCCTCGTTTAGGGAGGTGCGCCACTGGATAAGGTGGTATTAAGGGGAAGGAGGTGGCAGGAGACGAAAGTTCCATACAAAAATATAATTTATTTTGTGCATAAAAAAAAACAGGCAGATTCAGGAGCACAATTAGAGTCCAAACATGAAATGTTGGGTTCTTCAGTCTACAAACGTACATGTACCGTGCCATAAAACTAGGCACCAGGAACCTACTCCCTGTCCAAACAAGGCGACCTTGTAACTTTGGACCTCACTTAATCCTTGCCTCACAGCAAGCAAGGTTAACTTCACATTTAAACAAACAAACATTAAACTCTACGACTTCCCTGATTTCTGGATTTCTAGATCTCTAGCTCTTCCGTGTGTCTTCCTGGTTCTGCTGGGTTTCCAGTCTCTCCTTTCTGTGTGAAATAAACCCGCCTTTAAATTGGCTCACCAATTACCCAATTAAGTCTGGGCTAAACCATGTAAGAGGGGTGACGGTCTGTACCAATATACCCACACTTTTAAAATCCCAAAGAGTACAAAAGACACACACAAGACAAACACATACACAGCAATAAAATGACACCCTTCAAACAAATAAGTAAAAGGTGAAAGTGTGGTCGCAATGTCTGTATTGCACACAGCAGTCTCTGAACAGCTGCCGGTAGAGGGGCTTCCTTTTTCACACCCTTCCATCTTTCTCCATCTTTTCTCTCATTTCTCATCTTTTCTCTCTCTCCCTCTCTCTGTTTTCTTTCATTTCTTCCTATCCACTATACAGCCATACGCATTGTGTGTACCATCAGGCTCCTCAGCTACGCGTGGAGAAAGACTGAATACTCCCTTGTGTGTATTCAGGCAATTGGAATACCGTAATGTCCCAACTATTCACTGCACTGAAGCCCATATTAACTGCATGACAGGCTATATATGTAATTTCTGTAAAACAAAGCAATTTTTTGTTCAACTTCATGCAGCAGAACTACACACATCTTGGCACGCATGCTTTTTGTTTGCATAAGAGGACAAATGGGCGTGCGCACACATTTAACAGTTTAGATTTGTCAGAATGTGTCTATAGCTTCTATTATATTATATTCTATTCTTATCTTCTCTTCTTCTCTTCTATTATATTCTATTCTTCTCTTCTCTTCTCTTCTTTTCTTTCTTTTCTTATCTTCTACTGTCTCTATTGTACAGTGGAGTTTTGTTATACTGTATGTGTAGCCTATACTTATATTTACTCTTTCTGCTGTAAGTGCATGTTGTGTGTGATGTCTGTATGCTACTGAGACCTTGAATTTCCCCTTGGGGATCAATAACGTCTCTATCTATCTATCTATCTATCTATCTATCTATCTATCTATCTATCTATCTATCTATCTATCTATCTATCTATCTGTCTGTCTATCTATCTATCT
>NW_027468837.1:37103606-37106106 GCF_046254945.1 Alosa pseudoharengus
GTGAAGCAGCAGAGGTGACAGAGGTGCTAGTCAAACTATACATAAAAAAATGTGTGTGTGTGTGTGTGTGTGTGTGTGTGTGTGTGTGTGTGTGTGTGTGTGTGTGTGTGTGTGTGTGTGTGTTTGTGAAGCAGCAGAGGTGACAGAGGTGCTAGTCAAACTATACATAAAAAAATGTGTGTGTGTGTGTGTGTGTGTGTGTGTGTGTGTGTGTGTGTGTGTGTGTGTGTGTGTGTGTGTTTGTGAAGCAGCAGAGGTGACAGAGGTGCTAGTCAAACTATACATAAAAAAATGTGTGTGTGTGTGTGTGTGTGTGTGTGTGTGTGTGTGTGTGTGTGTGTGTGTGTGTGTGTGTGTGTGTGTGTGTGTGTGTGTGAAGCAGCAGAGGTGGCAGAGGTGCTAGTCTAACTGTACATGTAAAAAGGCAGGGGCTGTTTAGGAAGATTGCATCAGCTGCAGACTTGTTGCCGGTACAGGCGCACAGTCATTCAAGAAATATGTATTTCAGGTCCTCCTTTGTAAATTATGACGTCTTCTCGTGTCTTTACAATGGCTTGAATGTAACTCAACACTTTCCTCATTTCCTGAAATGGGAATTGGGATTCATGAATATGCAAATCTGGACACGCAAGCTCACACACTCACACACACACACACACACACACACACACACACACACACACACACACACACACACACACACACACACACTCACACTCAGACAACTGTGCTTCACCTGTTAGGCATCCACCAGCTATAAGAAGGGAGAAATGGTACAAGAGATGTTTTGGTTTATTTGAACCGAGAAGAAAGCGCTGACCAATAACCTTTATTTGTAAGCCAGTACTGTACTTGTATGAGTTTTATTGTGCGTGTGTGCGTGTGTGTGTGTGCTGATGGAGAGCTCTGCGCTGAAGGTCAGTGTAAGATAAACAGCATCTTTCTTTAGCCTGAAAGTAAATGCTGAAGGAGAATGTGCACTTAAACCGTCTAAAAGGGACCCTTGAGCTTAGCCACAGGCCCATAACAAATTCCCCTACAAAGAGAACAGAAATATGACAGTGCATTGCTTGTCTATTCCACTGAAGCAGTCACATAGATATGATGTCATTGTTTGGAAAAATGAAGGGAATATATACTGATCAAAAAAATTAAGGGAACGCTTACAGTTTTCCACAATTGTTAAAACACATTTTTTTAAACCTTCCACCCTTTTCTCCATTCTCAAACTACATTCACAGAATGTCTGACAGTTCTTGCTAAATAAAACACTCGCCTTAAAAGTTTTACTTGTGCTCAGAAGTGTGTCAGAGTACCGATCCAGTGTATGATTGAAGTGTTCCCTTAATTTCTTTGAGCAGTATAGTTATAACAGATGATAGAAAATACAGTGAAGCTAAAAAATCCTATGACCAATAGCAGAGTTTTAGCTTTTTACATTTTTTTATATTTCTTTACAGGTAACATCCATTAAATCTGAGGAATTACATTTGGGTTTACACACGGACAATAAACTGGACTGGTCAGCCAATACTGAAGCACTCTAGAAAGGGCAGATCTATCTATCTATCTATCTATCTATCTATCTATCTAGAAAGGGCAGAGCAGGCTGTACTTCCTGAGGAGGCTGCGGTCCTTCAATGTCTGCAGTAAGCTCCTCAGGATGTCTGTTGTTGCCAGTGTCCTCTTCTGTGGTATGCTGGGGAGGAAGCGCAAAAAGGAAGGATGCTGGGTGACTAGACAGGCTGGTAAGGAAAGCTGGCTCTGTAGTGGGAGCCGAACTGGAGTGCATCACCTCAATATCTTATAAAAGGACCCTGAACAAATTGATCAACATCTTGGACAATGACTGTCATCCACTCCACAGCACTATTGCAAAGCAGAAGAGCTTGATCAGCTGGAGACTTCGGTCACTGTCATGCACAACTGACAGACTGAGGAAGTCATTTGTCCCAGGGCCACTGAACTGTTCAATGCTTCACTAAAGGGAAGAGGACCAGTAGGAACAGCTGAAGTGCCCTTGAGCAAGGCACCTAACCCCTCACTGCTCCCCGAGCGCCGCTGTAGCAGGCAGGTCACTGCGTCGAGATTAGTGTGTGCTTCACCTCACTGTGTGTTCACTGTATGCTGAATGTGTTTCACTAATTCACGGATTGGGATAAATGCAGAGACCAAATTTCCCTCATGGAATCCAAAGAGTATATACACTTATACTTATACTAGACCTCTCTGCATAGTCTGTCTGCCTCTCCACCTCCTCCATGTTTGTGTACTGACTGCCCACTGGCCTACTGTTGTACTGCTCCACTGTTTACATGCTATATTAGCGCATGTATTAAGTACGGCCATAATCCAGGCTGTGGGAGGGAGGGAGGGGTTATGCATAAATCCTCCCTCCCACAGCCTGGATTATGGCCGTACTTAATACTTAATACTTATAGGTCCATATTTATTTTATTCTAGTCTCTAGACTTTATTCTTGCACTGTTGGACTTATTTG
>NW_027468837.1:37113606-37123606 GCF_046254945.1 Alosa pseudoharengus
TAAAATCTGACACCTCTCCTTGGCTCTTATGACGGTCTCACATAAGCCTAATTAAATGATCCGTTCGCTTCTGCAGAGCTACCTCTCTCTCTCTCTCTCTCTCTTTCTCCCTGTTTTTCGCCCCCTCCTCTCTCACCCTTTCTCTCTCAATCTCTCTTTCTCTCCCCCCTCCTCTCTCTTTCTCACTCTCTCTCCTTTTCTCTCTCCATCTCTCTCTTCATCTCTCTCTCCATCTCTCTCCTCCCTCTCTGTCCTCCATCCCTCCCCACCCCCCACCCTCTCTCTCTGGCTGAAGGTGGGGGTGGTGTTGGCTATGCTGGTAGGGGGTGACGGGGTTGTGGTATGGGGGAGGTCCGGGTCGTTAATTACCACATAAGAAGCATTAATGACTTGCTTCACCTCCAGCGCTCGGCAGAAAGGTCACTCGAGCGCTCGCCAACATTAATCTCTCCAAATGTGGACACACGGTGCGGAGCGTCGAGGCGAGCTGCTATCAAACGGCCACTGAAAAGGTGCTCAAAATTCAAAACATTTGCTCTTATTCACCTTAAAAGGGATTTGAGGTGTAGAGGTTGGCTAGAACGCGCTCCGCTGCTGCAGTGGACACGTCGCTCCTCTACTCCTCTACTCCTCTACTCCTCTACTCCAAGAGGAGCTCTGCTTTAACGTGCTTAGCCTACTTTTATTGCACCGCGCGTCAGCAACAACAAACAACACAATACTGACCCTTTACTGTACAAACTCTTTACAACATTGACCGTTTACAGCACATGCTGCTTACAGTGAAGATATTTACAGTACCAACCGCTTACAGCATTGATCCTTTACAGCACCGTCCGTTTACAATACTGACTCTACAGCACAGACTGTTTACAGTATAGGTCATTTACTGACCGTTTAAAGTACTGACCCTTTATAGTGCGGATCATTTACAACCCTGTTTACAGCAGGGATAGCCCACAGCCCCAACCCGTTACAGCATCGACCTTTTAAAGGAGCGCTTGTTTACAACACCAGACCTTTCAAATACTGACCTTGTACAACACCAGACCTTTCAAATACTTCAAATACTGACCTTGTACAACACCAGACCTTTCAAATACTGACCTTGTACAACACCAGACCTTTCAAATACTGACCTCGTACTGTACAGCACCAGACCATTATAACACAAACTGTTCCCATTACCAACGGAACCTTTACAGAACAGAGGAAACACAGGCAGGAGTATGTACTGCATGTAATCACTGAAAGGCCTTATACAATTTCACAACATGCACCGATAGCAACAGCCAATTACCTCAAGCAAGCAAATATATGTTGTACAATAGCACACACACACAGGCCCGGGGTGGGTAATCGGGAGAATCAGGAGTATTCCCGGTGGGCCGCTTCACTTTTGGGCCGGTCGAGGAAAAAAAATGTTGACATTTGTCACGTTAGTCTAGTTAGTAGGCTATACACGTTCCGCATTCTGTGCATGACACCGTTGCCTCTGCATGGGTTGTAGCCTACCATGTGAGGGAGTTCTCCCCTCCCAAAAAGAGTTGGTTGGGTCCATATAGCCCGTCTTTTCCAAAACATTTCTCAGCCGGGCCGGCCCTACAGTAGCCATAAGCGTCAGGAAGGATGGATGGTAGAAAGAGGCCAGGAGGGACTGAAACGGCCAGGTAGAATGCTGCTAAATGTGCATAGCTTCCAGATTACAGGCAACTGAACTAAAGAGAGATAGCCTATAGGCAATGATTATTAGCAATGTAATTATTGGGCTAATATTGGACGTTGTTGTCAAGCTATTCGTAAGCAACATATTAAATTACTTAAAATATAGCCTTTTGTATCCGATTCATGGACTTTGCAGTATGCAAATAACAAAACTGAAGCTTGATCTGTGTAGGCCTTTGCGGTAAAAATTGTAGCCTCTGAACAGCTGATCAACCAGTCGACCATTGAAAATGATGAGCCCTAAATTAGTGATGAGGAGGCCATGACTACAGGGACAAGTAGCGAGGATAAATTAAAGTTATTTAATGTAAGAAAGAGCAATTACATGATAAACCTATATGCCTTGCTTGCTCAGAAGGGTGTAGTAAAGGAGTAGCCTAGGCTAAATCACCAAACAATAGCCTATGCATGCAAAAAAGCATGTAGCCTAAACATTAGTTCAATATGCCTCTTTGTGGAAGCGTGGGATAGGCTACATTTCAAAGTCTTTCTTTCTTAATTTCTTTCTTTCTTTCTGTTTTTGTTAACTTGTGGAATAGTGGAATATTTTTTGTTAACTTCTCAGTTGAAGTGAATTATTATATAACCTTTACACATTTGTTGAACCATACTAATAAAAACTACATTCATTTATCCAATTTCCACCACTATGGAAAAATTGGGCCGGTCTTGGGCCTGAAACTCCCGGGCTGAAAAGTGGCCCCACTCCGGCACTGCACACACACACACACACACACACACACACACACACACACACACACACACACACACACACACACATTTGGTTTGACAAATAGGATAAGTATCATAACAGTGTCCACATTTAGCTGAGGCGCAGTGTCCAACAGCAGCGAAAGTTTAACCCTGTAATGTGCACATTAGGTGACACTTGTGTTTCGAGATGAGGTGGCTAGCAACACAGAACAGTACTTGGCAAATTGTTTAGTCCACAAATCACACGAGTCCACAAGACACACATGCACATGACTTTGCATAAGGCCTTTGTAATTTCACAACATATACAGATAGCAACAGCCAATTACCCCAGGCATGCAAATCCATGTCATACAATTGCACAACACACACACACACACACATGTAGCACACACACACACACACACACACACACACAAACACACATACATTCAATTTCCTCTAAGCATGCAAATCCATGTTATACAATCTATCCCACAGCACATTCAATATACAAACCACAATGATGCACACAATGCACCCTCAGAAGGCATTCCCCCTTAATAATTACAGGCCAAACACTCTTTATGCCTATTATCTCCACACTTATAATCCAAAAGATGTACGTGTGTGTAACAGGAGGATTTGGCCTGATGGATTTACAGTGTGTGTGTGTGTGTGTGTGTGTAGGTCTCAGTAGGCCTCTTCACCATATGAATGAGGCCGGGTATCATTACAGAGGTGGTTCTCTCTCCCTGCCCTGTGTGAGTCGGCGGCTGTGATCTGACATTACAATCGGCGCGCCGCCAGGATTTACCACCTGAATGGGCCGTGACCTATTAGCATGCTAATAGCGTTCTGCACGCTGGATCTATACGATACGCCGCAGACATATGGAGCAGGATGCCGTCGTCGCGGCAACAGCATCCAGTTCAGCCTCCTTGCGCGCTCTTGATGATTATTCGCTCGACTCACTTATGCTAAAATACTCTCGAAACCACGACACACACATTCACCCTAATGAGGCCTAGAACAAACAAACAAACAAATAAATAAATAAATAAATAAATGAGCTCAGCGGAGGCGATCTTTAAAGTGCACAACCTGCTGGAGTGGAACGGCCCGCACGGCAAGCAGCGTGGCTGTCATGTGTGACAGGGCCATCCGCAGCCCACTGGCTGGAATAAATAGGCCTATTTGTGCACAGAAGTGTCGAATTACACACACACTATCACCACTAAAGTGGCCCATAAATAATGAATGTCTTATTGCAGTGAACAGAGAAGAGAGAGAGGGGGGAGGAGGGAAGAGAGAGAGAAGTAGAGGAGAGAGAGGAGAGGAGAGGAGAGAGAGGGGCTTGTCTGTGGCCTCTTTTTCACATGTACTGGCCTGGCAGCAGTTGATCTGGCTGTTGTGATTACTGTACCATGGGAGAGTCAAACTAAACGCTCAGGAGACGAGCTGAAACAGAGAAAGAGTGTGAAAGCAGAGGTGTGTACGCAGAAGGGCGAATATGAGGAGGAACGTTCCCTTTTTCTCCGGGGCACTAATAATTGCCGTGTTTCGCGTCTGAGCGAAACCCGGCGGAACGGCTGCAGCTTGCCGGCGCCTGTGCCCAATTACGCCTACATGGCGGCATCAGTATTCCGCTCGGAGGGAAATTTCTTAACTGTATTTGCGTGGCCCTGTGCATTATTCCCTCCGCATCCCACTCCCAAATGAATGATCGGGAAGAGAGAGCGGCGATCGCAAGCGCAGAGATGTGTCCATGAATGTTTGAATATCTAACGGACCCCACGTCCGCACACTCTCCAGTAATGATGCAGGACTATGAGTCCAGGCAGCTCAGCCAGATTAATGACTTCTGACTTTTTATTAATTAAGATGATTTCGCTTTTATCATTCTGAAATGGACCGATATCAGCAAAGGGGACACGTCTTCACTCAACCTAAAAATATTCACTGCATGATTTTAATACTTATTTTCACATGAGCGCTTTATTGCACGTTAAAACCTTCTGCATTGCATCCAAATATGATAGTGATAAATATCCTATTCTAAAGTAATAGGAAGCATATTCAGTGAAGGAGATCCTTCATGATAGCTGCAGTTTTTACCCCCTTATGTTATGGAATTATTCAAGCAGATGTTTTCGGTCACCTCTTAACAGCATGGCCTTGCTGGTTTTACAGGCAGAGACTGGGATCACAGGACCACTACAGAGTTCCATATCACCACCCTTTTCTGGAGGGGACACTGAAGATATCACCTCCTCCTCCTCCTCCTCCTCCTCCTCCTTCATCCCCCCAGCCTCTCGACCATCAAAGCCAGCCCCGAGTTGACTGGGAGGGTGAGTGAGAGAGTGTGTGTCCCCAGCGTGACGGGGAATAAAAGGCGAGATTTAACAAGGCGCAATTACTGCCTTCTCCCAAACTGGTTTTAATTAGGAGTGCATTGAGGCCTGCTGATGGAGAGGTGTTTACCTCATAAAGACACCACATGAAGCCCAGCGGGTTGGCCAAGCCGCGTGGCATGCGCCTCATCACTGATGTGGTGTTGTGTTGTGTTGTGTTGTGTTGTGTTGTGTTGTGTTGTGTTGTGTTGTGTTGTGTTGTCGTGCGGTGTATTGTTGTGTTGTGTTCTGTTGTTGTGTTGTGTTGTGTTGTGTTGTGTTGTGTTGTGTTGTGTTGTGTTGTGTTGTGTTGTGTTGTGTGTTTTTGTGTTGTGTTGTGTTGTTGTACGGTGTTGTGTTGTGTTGTGTTGTGTTGTGTTGTGTTCTGTTGTGTTGTGTTGTGCTGTCTTATGTTGTGTTATGTTGTGTTGTGCTGTGTTGTGCTGTGCTGTGCTGTGTTCTGTTGTGTTGTGTTGTGATGTGTTGTGTTCTGTTGTGTTGTGTTGGGTTGTGTTCTGTTGTGTTGTGTTGGGTTGTGTTGTGTTGTGTTGTGTTGTGTTGTGTTGTGTTGTGTTGTGTTGTGTTGTGTTGTGTTCTGTTGTGTTGTGTTGGGTTGTGTTCTGTTGTGTTGTGTTGGGTTGTGTTCTGTTGTGTTCTGTTGTGTTGTGTTGTGTTACCAGTGTTGGGCAAGTTACTTCAAAAGCGTAATGCATTATTTATTACTTGTTACTGTCATCTCAAAGTAATTTGTTACATTACAATATTACTGTCTTTGAATTTTAAGGCATTACACTATGTTTACATTACTTTCACCAAAATAACAAGAAATATGGATTTGGTGTTCTCAATAGATCTTCATGTGTTCAATGCAGCTCATTACACGGCAGGAGGTTATGTGGTATGACATAATGACTGAGCTAGGCTTAAGGATAACAAAAGAACAATATAATGGTTGCAGTTATGGCTCATGGAACAATGTAGGCCCCAAAGGCCAAAGGTCACTCACAACTTAATATAGTAAAATATAGCCATAGTGAAATTGTATGTTGACTTTAAATGGTTCTCATCATTGCTGGTTGCCTTTCCTTCCACTTACAGTGGTGTAGACTTAATGCAAATAGTTTGAGAATAATGGCTATGATATTTGTCTGTAAAAGCAACATTTTAGTTATTCTCACTGCTTGAAATGAGAAGTATAGCATAACCATGTTAGATCTATTGCATGAATGGCAGAGATAACTCAAATTCGCTTTCTACAGTCATCTAAACAAGGCAATGGTGCCAATTGAGCATTTCACAATTTTGGATTAAAAAGCAAAGTAACTTCAGTTACTGAGAATTGTACCGAGTATATATTACTGAAATTGTATTGGTAATGCCTTACATTACTGCATTACAGCAAAAGCAATGCATTACTGTAATTACATTACTTTTTTAATGCATTACTCCCAACACTGGTTGTGTTGTGTTGTGTTGTGTTGTGTTGTGTTGTGTTGTGTTGTGTTGTGGTGTTGTAGTCTGTTGCTTTATTATGTCGTGGTGTTGTACTGTGTTGTGTTGTGGGCTGGTGCCCTCTGTTTTCCCTCCAGAGCAGGCGTTAAACCGCTCGACTCACAGGGTCGTTGGGAGTGAGCTCGTTGTCTTCAGCCTGGCCGTAAAGGCGCAGCAGACCACACGGCCAAAACCGGCGCAAACCAGCAGCTCTAACCAACCGGGACAACACAGGCTTGGACACCACCTACAAAACACATTAACAAGGGAGGGAGCCACTGCAGAATAATAATGACAACAATCCCCAAAAATAACAAATGAGATGCAAACATCACATGCCTCTTGGCCCCTCTCTCTCTCTCTCTCTCTCTCTCTCTCTCTCTCTCTCTCTCTCTCTCTCTCTCTCTCTCTCTCTCTCTCTCTCTCTCTCTCTCTCTCCCTCTCTCTCTCACTCAATTGAGTAATAGGGTATTAAAACCTGAAGCCCTAAAAGGCCTCACAGACAGATGAAGTCGATCGCTGAGGCAAACAAGGCAAGACAACACAAACAAGCCCACTGACTGCTGTCTGAGTGATCTCACCAGTGACTGGCTCTGGGGCGGGGGGGGGTTATTGGGGGTGGGGGGGGCGGGCGTACTGTATGGCTGCGGCCTGCTGAAAAGCTGATATATGGGCAGGAGAATGTGCATTAACGAGGCATGCAGCAGAGCCAGACACGACCAGCACGAGCTCGGGCGGAGAGTTGGGCCCGACATGAGAACCGCTCCGAGTTTGGCACGCGGAACCACGGTTCTCCGCTACAGACAGACAGAGAGTCAGCGGAACAACTTGCAGGTACTCGGACATGGCAGGAAAGGAACATGGAAAACAAACGCTTTGACAGCCATGCCAGATACATTATAAAAACGTTTTTTTTTTTTTATCCAAGTGCTTGTTTACTGTAGAGCCAGAGCCATTCCGGAAAGAGGCCGACCTAAATGAGAAGTTTTGGGAGAGCTTTGGCCTGTCATTCCAAACTGTGATGGAACATCAGTTAAGAGGAATTCTGGACACCTTCTGGCCATTACGCAAGGCTGCTGTGTTGTGTCACTGAAAACTGTTGGCCTCCCCGCATGCAGGATCTGTGATATTGTTGGCCTCCCCACATGCAGGGTCTGTGATATTGTTTGAATTACAGTTTTTTGTGTGTTTTTGTTATGGGTTTTCGTTTCGTTTTTTTTTTTCAAATCAATATCTTGAAAGTTACAGAGAGCTGTTTCGAAACAGACTTCCCAGCAGGCTTTGGGATATTATTTGAATTACTTTTTAGAGTAATTTTATTGCCTTTTTAAAAGTTCATGTGTATTTTTCATGTTCTACTTATCATACGTTAAGAACAAAAAAATAGTTCATACTAGCATCAAAGCACTCTAGCACATAAGAACACATTTCCCCCCTGACCAACACAGCTTCATTTCAAATGTCTTTCATTCAAGACCTTCCGCATATCTAACAATTGTCCCATTTTATGTGTGCTGATCTGTGCATGTAAGGCAGAAAGAAACCTGGCTGCGGTGTGCGTTCCATTTCCCCAGGCCCTGATGGCACAGTCAGCGTTCATTAGGAGTGTGTTATGACCACATATTTATACAGTAATTACGGCTCCACAAAATAAATACACAACACTGGTCCAGTGAGCTGGCCAGGAACAGAGAAGGCCGACACACACACCACACCAAACACAGCAACACACACACCACACCAAACACAGCAACACACACGGGGGGGGGGGGATTCCTGGAGTGGTGCAGAAATAAATGCACTTCTGTTTGACGACTTTCTTGAAATGCTCCATATTGACTCAAAGTGCAGATTTATTAGGACGAGGCTGAAGACCCAGACTTCTGAAGTGGAGTGGAAGTCAGACAGGAAGTCTGACAGTCCGCATGCTGAGATGAAAGGAAATGGTTATGGATCTGGTGTGGTTATGGATCTGGTGTGGTGATCTGGTGTGGTGATGTGATGGTTATGGATCTGGTGTGGTGATGTGATGGTTATGGATCTGGTGTTGTGATATGGTGTGGTGATGTGATGGTTATGGATCTGGTGTGGTGATGTGATGGTTATGGATCTGGTGTGGTGATATGGTGTGGTGATGTGATGGTTATGGATCTGGTGTGGTGATGTGATGGTTATGGATCTGGTGTGGTTATCTGGTGTGGTGATGTGATGGTTATTGATCTGGTGTGGTGATGTGGTTATGGATCTGGTGTGGTGATGTGATGGTTATGGATCTGGCGTGGTGATGGATCTGGTGTGGTGATCTGGTGTGGTGATGTGATGGTTATGAATCTGGTGTGGATCCTCTGTGGATCTGTTGTGGGCTTTCTGTTGATCTGGAATTGATGTGAATAAGCCAGGATGCTGGTCAGGGGCACCCAGTGACCACGTGCCCACCCAGATTTTCAATATCTTCCAATATCTTATTTAGACGTTTTAGAATAATTCCTCCAAATTGTTTGAATATGCTGAACTAAAGTGAATAGCGTCATATTGTTTCTGAGGAAACACACACAGATACACACAAACACACACACACACACACACACACACCTCAAGCCTAACTGGCCCCACCCTAAACTACGGCTGACGGTGCTCCACTCCAGTCTCTCTGCCTCTCATGGGAAGGAGACGCAGCTGTTGGTTCTGATCCGGTTCCTATCTGAGCCAGACCTGGCCCGTATGTGGCCCGCATGTGGCCCGGCACTGTGGCTGGATCGGCTGGTCCTCTGTAGGTTCCGTTGCAGGCGCTCTCTGACTGACAGCTTGAGCGGAGCGCCCAGAGGGATGACGTCTGTCTCCCCCTCAAAACAATGGCGGCTCCGCCAGCTGCCTAATTTGCTGCAGGAGGGCATTAAGATAATAAATTCATTACGCAGAGTCTCACCTGCCACTGAGGGGGCTCCTTTAAACCGCTCAGCTGAGAGAAAGCCTTTGTGTGCCTTTGTCTACAGACGCCGCCATTCAGAAGCCTCATTGTCTTTTAATTATGGTTTCTTCCGCTCTTAATTGTCTTTAAATGTTGCCTAATGAAGCCAGCTCAGGTGGTGGGACTGGCTGGGAGGGGGGCGGTCTTTGGAGGGGGGGTCGTTAGCTGGGAGGGGTGAATCTGGAGGCTGGAAAAGCTGTAGTTGAGGTGTGTGAGTATACTGGGGTGGGGTGAAGGTGGCAGGGGGGTAAATGGGGGTGGGGGGGGGGTGCAGAACCTTCCTGCTGATCAGTTCCCACAAACACACACACACACACACACACACACACACACACACACACACACACAAACACACACAAACACACACACACACACACACACACACACACACACACACACACACACACACACACACACACACACACACACACACACACACACACACACACACACACACACACACACACACACACACACACACACACTGCCTAATGGCTGAGCCCTAAGCCCTGCCCAGACTGTTTGTCTGCATGTCTGCCACATTAGAGTCTACCCAGCCCAGCCCAGCACAGCACAGCACAGCCCATTCCAAACCAGCTCCATGCCAGGGACTGCTCTCTCTCTCTCTCTCTTCCCCACCCTCTCTCTTTCCCCTGCAAAAACAGCACATTTTTTATTTTATTTAATTTGATTTGATTTTCTCTTCCCCTCTCTGCCTTGCTTCCAAAAC